>NW_019392719.1:189011-260269 GCF_000648675.2 Cimex lectularius | reverse complement strand
TATATTAGATTTTCAACACTTCAACAATGCACTCCTAACTTGTTATCTACTTTACAGGTTAACCTCCCTCTTAACAATCGAGTCGAGGTAGTGCGCGGCAAATTTGAAAATTAGTTTAAACAAATATAAATGTGCTGAAAAGAAGTATGCCGTTAACATGTAACATCGACTTTCTTTTACATATATATCAACATTTTAATTAATGACTGTTTTTTTCGTTTTTTCAAACCATTTTAAATTTTAGTACACATTTTTGCTGTCAGGTTACTTCTGTATCATTTTACTGCTAACCAGTTGTTTTGTTTTACGTCATTCATTTACATCTGCAACTGTATATGAATTATGGAGAAGATGGATATAATTTTGACTTGTGACATCAATCGGCGTTATAGAAAAAGCTGCCAATTGGCAGCCACATTTAAGAGATTTTTATCCATATTTTTTAATTGTATTTGTGTGTTAGTATGATTTTGTAATTTACTGTGAACGCGTTTCTAATAGCTTTGTTAGGATGAAAAACTGTTAGCACGTGAAAATCTTTGTGAAGTGTGTTATTGTTTACATAACAAAGAGCAGAAATAATTAGCCGTTAGATCTTCGATTGAAAAATTTGTAATCTTTGGATATTGGAATATTTGGCCGACCCGTAAACTTGACACCCGTACATCCACTCGGTATTAAAAAAGCATTTTAAATAGTTTGTTCAGTGACTGTTTCTTTTAAACGTTTGTGCAGATTCCAAGTTAGTCTCCTATCAAATGTAAGTCATAAATGGTTAAATTTCAGTTTGAGGAAGAGATTAAGTACATCTATGTGACTTGTCATAGCATATATATANTATATATATATATATGTGCAAGGACAAGTCCTACGGTGTTGTTACTTTAAGAGGATAAACTTTCTTTTTCATAGATTGCTCTATAGCATCCATTGGACAAGCACTTCCTTCACTCTGAAGTCTCCGATTCCTATTTTTGAAATCTCCTTTTGAGATAATAGGCCTGGGGTAAAAATAGTGTTAATTTTATAACAATCCTTTATGCCACACTTTGTCGAAATCCTGAGATAGATCTAAAAATACACCAGTAGTGTACAGTTTCTGCTCGAGACCTGAAACAATGTAATCTGAAGCTCAGTGAAGTGGATGTGGAAGAAAATAGGTTGTTTTTTACCCTGATGCCATGCAACGCTACTGAACTCTACGCTACGCGATCCCCACTGTCCGTATTTTCGTCGGGTAGCATCGAATACAGTCGAAGACAAAAGAACTGGACACTCATATTTTTATTTCAAACTATATGTATTATTGCCGTTATATTAATTACAACTTGCGTTAATATAAACCAAATTAAGCGAGATCAAAAATTCATAAATTTTTTATTTAAAAAAATTAATTTTACAGGTTTGGCAGAAAATTTATTAAAACACCGGAATAACTTTTTTTAAAACAGTTAAATTTACCTAACAGTTTATTACATGGATGTGCTCATAAAATTTTATTGGGTTGTCCGGAAAATAATGCAGGATTTTGGTATTAAACAAAAAAAAAAGAAACTAGTTACTTTAAAGCAATGTTCTTTAATCAAAATAATTTCCCATACTCTCAATACATTTCTCCCAACGTGTTGGTAACTTATTAATTCCGTCTGAGTAGAATTCAGAATTTTTAGAATTGATAAAGTCAATAAATGCATTTTCCAGTTCCGTTTGATTTTTGAATATTATGTGTTGTAAGTAGTGGTCCAGGTGTCTAAAAAAATGGTAGTCAGTAGGCGAGAGGTCCGGAGAGTAGGGTGGGTGAGGCAAAGTTTCATAGCCAAGCTCCAATAATTTTTGTGACGTTACACGTGACACATGTGGTCGAGCGTTGTCATGCAACAAAATGGGCCCTTTCCGATTGACCAAAGAGGGCTTCATTACTGCCAATTTCTGATGCATGGTATTAATTTGGTTACAGTATGATTCAGCATTGATGGTTTCGCCAGGATTTAAGAAGCTGTAGTGTATTAAACCAAATGAAGCCCACCATACCGTAACCATTACCTTTTTTTGATGAGTTGGGGGCTTTGGAGCTTCTCCTTTGTCGAGCCACTGTCCAGAACGTCTAGTGTTATCGTAGAGAATCCACTTTTCGTCACATGTAACAATTCTGGCCAGAAATGGGTCATTTTTGTTTCGACAAAGAAGTGATGCACAAACATCAAAGCGCTGATTTTTTTGGCGATCGTTTAATGAGTGTGGAACCCAATTTTCGAGTTTTTTCACTTTTCCAATCGCCTTGAGGTGGTCAGCGACGGTCGTTTTACTGACTTTGAGTTGCTCTGCAAGTTCTCGAACAGTTGTTTTGGGGTTTTCTTCCACCACTGATCGCAGAACATCATCATTAAGAGAGGAAGGCCTTCCACGACCTTCTTCATCTTCAAGGCTGAAATCTCCCTCCCAAAATTTTTTAAACCACCTTTGCACAGTGCACTCATTAACACAACCCTCGCCCCAGACTTGGTTAATGTTTCTAGCCGTTTGGGCTCCGCTTCGGCCGAGTTTAAACTCGTAAAAGAAAATCGTACGAAATTCTCGCTTTGACATTATAAGGATGACTGAATTATTTCCAAGTAGCGGAATGCTACAGAGGTAAACAAACAATATCATTTGGAAGAGGATTAATAAGTGTTGACATTCATACAAATGAGTAATCCTGTAAACGTAAACAGAATATTTTATATAGATTTTTTTTAATGAAAACTTAAAATCCTGCATTATTTTCCGGACAACCCAATACTAACCATTTATTACACGATTTTGCTCATAAAATTTAAATACAAATTTATTTCATAATTTTGCTTATAAAATTACACCATTTTCGTCGAGTATCGTCAGAACAGGAAGCTCATATTTTTTGTAGTTTATTTCAAACTATGTATATGTAATGTTGTCGTTCTATTAATTACAACATTCTTATTTTAACACAAAGCCAAATTAAAGAGATCAAAAATTCATGAATAATTCATTTCACTTTTTTTTAAATTATTTAATTACGATGGTAACGCAGAAAATTTATTAAAACACGGGAATAACTTTATTTGAAACAATTAACTTTAACTAACAATTTATTACATTGTTGTGGTTCGCCGCTCGTAAATTACATCGTAGAAAAATATAAAACCGAGATTTTTATTTGTAAAAAAGTGTTCATTAGTGGAGACTTGAGATACGACTTTATTTTCTGATCGATTTGGTTTTCTGTAGAAATGGTTTAATGTTTGAAATGCGTGCATAGCAAATTAGTGTTTGAAAATTTTAACCGAGCAAATAGAAAAATTGATTTCTGTATTGTTCAAATTTATGAGCCAATATTTCCTTGACCTTTCGAATAAAAGACAATTCAGAGTTCGTTCTCTATCCACCTATGGAATGGATCAATTTACGAGGCCCGGATATGCCCCGAATACAGACAAGCGTAACATATTCCTGTTTGAATAATATTAAGAAGGTATCCGGAGAAATATGCCGGCGGCGACCGGAGATATTCGGGGCCAGAAGAGGGCAGTGGAAATATTCAGGGTATGGTGAGGAAGGGGAGTGCGAGATTCTGGGTTTGTTGTAGATTAGTAGTGAACACGCCGGCTGTGAATGAATAAAATTGTTGCAAACAGTGTGAATGTTTGGGCGGGACCATCTGCTCCCGAATAACTCGAAAACGGGATAAACCGGGACCCTCGTATATTTAGAAGAGGGGTCCTAGGTGCAACCCATTAGCACCAACCCGGCCTCAATGTGTTGCCATATTTACGCCGCTAACTCTTGCAGTTAGACCTTCCACTAACAACTACCTCTCAAACTCTCTCACCTCTTCCTATGATCTTTTGGCCTTTTGTTTTTAATTGCTTTTTCCCTAATTGTTTTCTATAAAATCTAAACCGGCAAAAACGTTTATATCCTTCGCCGTAAATAACAGTCACATTTTTTTTAAATCACATCAATATAACTTTTAATTAAGCAGTGTATGTACAAATACTATTTAAAACAGTAGACACAATAAGTTTTCAAATTTACTTTTTATTAACCTTAATGCAAGATATTGGTTAAAATGAAAAAGGCAGTGTCAAGAGCGGGATTCGAGCCCATGACCTTCGGCTCAATACACCGCTGCTCTAACCACCTGAGCTATCGTGACTTTCATGAAAGGCCTTGAAAAATGGGGAAAAGGAGGAAAAATTCGAAGGGTTGAGAGGGGGTGTTGGTGTTCGAGTGGATCGAAGTCATTATAGGTCAAGTGGTTAGAGCAGCGGCGTATTGCGCCGAAGGTCGTGGGTTCGAATCCCGCTCGTGACACTAGCTTTTTCGTTTCAACCAATACCTTACATAAAAAGATTATTGATTAAAAGAAGTTATTTGGTCAATCGGACCATGAAATATCATGGAATTATTATGCTGAATGTTGAAATGTTGAATAAATGCATAAATTTGCAAATTCACTGTTCTCTCTCTCTCTCTCTCTCTCTCTCTCTCTCTCTCTCTCTCTCTTTCTCTCTTTATTAAAGATTAATTAATTGAAACATTATGTAGTATAATTTAAATGTAAAACGTTCACATCTGAAAACATATAGAAAGAAAAATATTCCATTGAAAATAATCAGTTTTGCTTTAAATTGATGTTTAATATTTAACAATTAATTAAGGTTTTTAGTTGTGATAAAAGAGTCAATGGCACGAGCGGGATTCGATCCCACGATCTTCCGCTTGATACGCCGCTGCTCTACTACTTGAGCTATCGTGACCTCGATCCACTCAGACACTAACTTCCTATCTCAACCCCACCTTTTGAATTTTCCCTCCTTTCTTGCCATTTTTCAAATGTGTAATCGGATTGGATTCTCGGCGACAAATGAAATGTCCACGGAGAGCTTTAGTGAAGTATACTTCATTTTAATTCATTAAATTCACTAATTTCGTGGTCCGCTTGACCAATTAATATATTACAATTAATTAATGTTTTTTATTGATATAAAAAAGTCAATGGCACGAGCGGGATTCGGACCCACGATCCGTTCAGACACTAACTTCCTATCTCAACCCCACCTTTTGAATTTTCCATCCTTTTTGCCATTTTTCAAATGTCGTATAATCTATTTGATTCTCGGCGACAAATGAAACGACAAACTGAAACGGCGACTTTTTTATCTCAACTAAAAACCTTAATTAATTGTAAGATATTAATTGGTCAAGTGGAGCACGAAATTAGTGATGTTAATGAGTTTAAAATGAAGTATACCTTCACTAAAGCTCTCCGTGGCCATTTCATTTGTCGCCGAGAATCAAATAAATTACACGACATTTGAAAAATGCCAAAAAGGAGGGAAAATTCAAAAGGCGGGGTTGAGATGGGAAGTTAGTGTCTGAGTGGATCGAGGTCACGATAGTTCAAGTGGTACAGCAGCGCCGTTGTGTTCAACCAAAGGTCTATCAATTATTTATTTATAAAAATTTATTTATATTATTTAAAAGTAAAAACATTATTATTGGTAGTTTGATAATTTCTTATTACTTCGGTGCTGGTGGGTATCATTACTTTATAACATATTTTGATCTCAACCAATACCTTACTTAAAGATTAATTCATTAAAAAAAGTTATTCGGTCAATCGATCAATCACTCATTTTAATAAGTAAAATGAAGTATATCTTCAGGAAAGCTCTCCGTGGCCATTTCATTTGTTGCTGAGAATCGAATAGATTACACGACATTTGAAAAATGGCAAAAAAGAGAAAATTCGTAAGGTGGGATTGAGATGGGAAGTTGGTGTGCCGAGTGGATCACGATGGCTCAAATGGTAGAGCAGCTGGGTATTTAACCGAAGGTTGTGGGTTCGAATCCCGCTCGTGACACTGCCTTTTCATTTCAACCTTACATCAAGATTAATTAATTGAAAGAAGTTATTTGGTCAATCGGACCACGAAATATAATGGATTGATTTTTTAATCGACTTTTCATAAAAGTTTTTAAGCATTGCAAATCAAATATTTAAAGAACTTCAGAAGTATATAGGTAATTAATATAAATTCATTTTGTTTATTATTCCTGGTTAATTTGAATTTACTTTGCACGCACAATCAATAAAATCGGCCCCCACAATCTGAAAACATCAGCAACAATATTGCTAACCATTTTCCCTGCGTGTTATTTTGCTGTAATGTTACTATTGGCAACAAAATAAAGTCATTGTATTATTAAAGAAAATAAATTATCCAAGTAGCCCAGAACGAAAATCATTTCTGCACATGTTGAAGTTGTTAATGGTGACCGGGTATGTGATAGGTCGAATTGAATTGGAAAGAAAAGTATTTTTTTCAATTGAATAAAATGAACGTTAAATAAAGTTGACGGCGGAAGGCAATGAACACAGAGCTTTATTGAGTCGCAAACCACTGGAAAGATACTGGAGATGTTCGCACTAACAAAAATGTATACATTTACATGTTCCTTAACCTTACAAATTTATAGCAGTGAGATTCATTTGAAACAAAACCCTTCTGCTTAGGTAGACATGGAATATAAAATAAAATTATGAATTTTTGAAATAAACAAAATGCGATCAGAAATTATTATTTAAAAAAAACGTCAATGAATAGCTAATACTATGATACTTCATGTGAGACATAAAAAATAGTTTACTTAACCATTGTGTTGTAATAATTGTTCATCATTAAATATTACAAGAAAATTAATGTCATGTACATTAAAGTAAAGATCGAAGTTTATCAAGGGCATATGTTTTTCCGAATATGGCTTCTCATTCCTGCTAATGTTTAAACATATTTATATGATTTGTTGAAGTCGTGAGGAGCGTCAAGAATGAGGTAGTTAAGAAAAACACCTTTTTACATTTTTTGCCGACCTTTCGGGTCCAGGCCCTGAACATGACCCGAATATAGGTCGTAACGACGGCAAAAAAAAGTATATTATGAAACAACAGGTCACTAAGAAACACACACATATTTATTTGTATCGTAAGGGGTGTTCTTTGCCGGTGATGATGGTTTTTATGTTTTAGCAAACCAATCCCAGGTATGATTATTTAACCAGCCATAAAATTTAACAAATTTAGGTTTTGATTCAACTTTTAGGGGTTTTATTCTTCTAGGGTAAAGAAATCACACGATTCATAACTTAAACAACTTTCAGATTGCGAGCTAATCTTTTTAATTCAGCGCTTTCTTGATAAAAGATTAATTATTCTATCGATTTATATAAAACAATTCAAAGTATTTTTTTTTAATTATTCAATTGTAAACGTGATGTAGTGTACTAGTGTAAGCTGCAAAAGAGTATGGATTAATAATTTTCAGGAAAGTCCACTGCAATTTTTACAACTTTGTAGAGTGTACGACTTCAAAGTAAACTTCAGAATTAAATAAACACTTGACAAGGTGTTAAAGTTGTTTAATAACCTACACAAGATGAAAATCGTTTCGTAAGTAAAGGGATATTTTAAAACATGGCCTGCTTGAGGTGGCTAAAACCCATTACTAGCCTCCTGTATGTTCCTTTTTCCTGGCTGTCTTTTTGAATTGATCAGGAAGTTAATGGAGGGTGTAATTAAGAAAGTTTTAAATATTCGCTTGTCCGCCTCCGGGCCTCCCTCCTTTCGATGGAAAGGGTGAGAGGCCGTTTCTGAAAGACCTCCCCGTCCTGGAACTAATACATCAACTTCCTCATTCACCTGCCTCTTTTCCGCATTAGTTAAAAACATGGAAAATACGTAATTTTTTTATTCAAGAAACAACTAATGTTAAAAATATAGTCTAATATGCACCGTTTACAGAAATTCTTATTACGGGTGAGATTATAAAAATGCAGAGTCAAAAAAATCAACAAGACAAGTTATGTTTATATATTCCTGTTTATAAATTATTCCGTTAAATTCAATATAATAATATTTTATAAATATCATTTCTTATTTTTACAGGTTTTAATGACTTGACACAGTCGTATAGAAGGATCGGGCAATTAAAGCCTAGAGGAATGATATTTCACCGCCTTTCGGAAAAGTAGCCTCTAGGGAACTTGGTACTCAAGGGAATCAATTATTTATTTTGGTTAATTACATCTCATGAGACTGAGAAAAGTGTGCTACCTTGCGGCGTACATACAAATATTAAACGTAAATTGTTAGTTTTTTAGCGTAACACTATTAATGCACGTTTCAGCATAAATTATGACAAATGTATATTTATGCAAAATTCCCTTTAAAATAAACATGGTTTTATGAGTAAATAAAGAACAATTCTCAATTAATTTAGATTTATGTAAGGTATTGGTCGAGATAAAAAAAGTCAGTGTCACGAGCGGGATTCGAACACACGATCTTCCGGTTAATACGCCGCTGCTCTACCACTCGGGCTATCGTGACTTTGATCCACTCGGCATGGCAAACCAACTTCCCATCTCAACCCACCTCTCGCATTTTCCCTCATTCCCGCATTTTTCAAATTCCGTGTAACCTATTTGATTCTCGGCGACAAATGAAATGGCCACGGAGAGCTTTCGTGAAGATATAATTCAGTTTAATTATTTAATCCATTAAAGTTCGTGGTCCGATTGACCAATTAACATTTTTCAATTAATTAATATTTATGAAAAGTATTGGTCGAGATAAATGTTTTTATTACCCTGTTATTATTACCCTTTTTTTATCTCGACCAATACCTTTCATAAATATTAATTAATTGAAAAATGTTAATTGGTCAATCGGACCACGAACTGTAATGGAAAGAACATTACATTCGGATTAATAAAATTTATATTAACCCCATGTGTTGTGCGATTTTTAAGATTGTATGTTGATGCGTTTGATAGGGTTTAAAAGTGAGAGGGTGATGAATTTTTGTTTTACATTTGTTTGTACAAGTCTAACTGTCTACTGCTAAAACAAGGAAGAAAAATTCTCATGGAACATATACGTAGATCCGTGGTAGTCTAGGTCAGCAAAAATCGCATCTACTTATTTAGTTTGGATTGACCAATCCCTCACTAGTAACTCAATCCTACTTACAGCCCCGAACTCTGGAAAGAAGTACGATTTAATGTAAGATAATCTCTTTCGAACAACGTTTCTATCCGTTGAGAACCAAAGACCAACACTTAGTAGCATTTATTTTATCGAGATGTAAACATACCATATTTCTTTATTAAATTCGTCTATAGCGGGAATACACTTAGCAGATGCAACGCTACCCGACGCAAATCCAAAGTCAGTTTGTTCATAAGATTGTATTACCCTAGGGCACATCTGCCCGATGCTACACAACGCTACTTTCTCTACGCTCTGCGATCCCCTGTCCAGATTTTCGTCGAGTAGCATCGAGTACGGTCGAAGACAAAAGAACCGGACACTCATATTTTTATTTCAAACTTTATGTACTTTTGTCGCTATATTAAATATAACATACTTATTTTAATATAAGCCAAATTAAACGAGATCAAAAATTTATTAATTTTTATTTAAAAAATTAGTTTTAACGGTTAACGGCGTAAAATTTATCAAAACACCGGAAAACTTTATTCAAAACAATTAAATTTACCTAACAATTTATTTCATGGTTTTGCTCATAAAATTACACGATTTTCGTCGAGTAGCGTCAGATAAAGACACTTATATTTTTTGTAGTTTATTTCAAAGTATACATATATATGTAATTTTGTCATTATATTAATTACAACATTTTTATTTTAATATAACCCACATTAAACGAGATCAAAAATTCATGTTTTTATAAAAATTATTTAATTATGATGGTTAGGCAGAAAATTTATCGAAACACAGGAATAACTTTATTTAAAACTCAATTAATTAAGGGTTTTTTTATGTTGAGATAAAAAAGTCAGTGTCACGAGCCGGATTCGAACCCACGACCTTCGGCTAAATACACCGCTGCAATAACCACTTGAGCTATCGTGACTTCGATCCACCCAGACAATATTTTATAATATTCAAATGTTTTTATTATAAATCATTTAGCTTACTTTTTGACAAATACAGTTTTGTACGATAAATCAAGTGACAGAGCAGCGGCATATTTAGCCGAGGGTCGTCGTTTTTATAATGAATCATTGAGCTTTAGCAATTTACAGCGGCGTATTTAGCCCAAGGTCGTGAGTTCGAACCCCTCTCGTGACACTGACTTTTTTATCTCAACTTAAAAAAACCAACTTAATTGGTCAAGCGGACCACGAAAAATAGTGAATTTATTTAAAACAAATTTAACCATCAATTTATTACATGGTTGTGTTCATATAATTTAACTAACAAGTTATCACATGGTTTTACTCAAAATAATGCATTAAGAACTACAGAGTCGTTGCGATTGTGATAGTGATTATTGTGATACACGCTGTGTGACTATATGTGGCGTGTGCTTGCGGATGCGTGGCATGTGCACACTACCAAAACGAGACAAGGCGTCGGGTAGCATCGGGTAGCGTCGCATAGCGTTGCATCGGGTAAGTGTGTTCCCCGCATATTTCTCATATAGGATTAATATAATGCTTCAGTGTCCGAAGTCAAACAATTTGTAATATTTATTTTCCCAACACATAAACCCACGATATTTCTTTTCCCCCCTGCTCTCAGGTAATCTCTTTCAATCTACGTTTCTATCCAGGTCGGTGGCTTTGATTTTGACCAACCGCTTCACCTCTTTAAACTTCATTTTTCAAATCGGAAGTTTTTCCGATTCTTCGAGTGCTGATTTCGTCGAGAGCCCGGTCAAGATTCATAGGACTCCATCAATTATATGCGAAATTATGTAACAAAAAAAATGTTACCTCTTACCTTGTTGAATTTCTAGTCTCCTCGGATGCAAGTTGACGCCGAAGAAAAGTACGTACGATTTATATTAGGACAATCTTTTTCAATCAGCTTTTCTATCCTTCGAGGTCCAAAGTACAACAATTTGTAGTATTTATTTCCCCGAGATATAAACACACGATGTTTGTTTTTTTATCATCCTTCTTTTCTAACTTGTTATCACACACGCCATCTGAATATATATGTCTGAAAATTAAATGAAATAAAAAAGTTAAATCAAACTAATACATTATTCATGGGTTCATGAACGATATGCAAAGGTATTGTTCTGAATAATAAATGTCTTTTCCTGAAAAAAATTATTAATTCAACTAACATGAAATGGAGTAAAGGAGGGGAACAAAATGATACAGATTAACATAATTTATTTAACAAAAATCTTATAAATAATTTTAAAAATAATACAAAAATTCGTATAAACTTCACGTCGTATCAGCTACCGATGTATGGTTTAAACAACAAGCTCATTTTTTTTTCAACGTGTTTTCATTGTAATATGTATAAATTCGTCGTTGAACTCAGTCCAAAATCTCTGTGGTACCAAAATACGGCTGAAGGGAAGAAGTGGCGTATGTAAATATACAGGGTGAGTCATTTTTTGACGCACCATTGGAAAATCAACTTGGGTGCGTTTAAATCTGACTCGAGGCTTATTTCCTTCGATTAATACGTTAATAAAAGAAAGTGAGTCAATTTTCTGTGCACCATAGGAAAATCAACGTTGGTGCGTCTAATTATGACTCGGCACATTTTATTTTGTTAGTCTCCTATCAAAAAATAGGCGTCACTTTTCGATGCACCATTCGTTACAAATTAGTTTTAGTAGGTTGGAAGGAAAATAAACAAAACCAATATTATTAAAACATTCAAACACAATGAAAAAATTTTAAAAAAAATTCTTCACAAATTAATTTGATTAAGGTTTAAGAGTATTTTTTTCGTCCGATCATAGTTTTACGATAGACTAGGCTACTGTGTTGCATCAAAAGGTCTGTTCGAACAATTAATATAATGATTTTCAACATTTTTGGTTTTCTAACAGAGGAGATTGTTACATTTATTTAATTTTTTTTACTTTACTAGTAAAAAGGAGATTGTTACATTTATTTATTTTTTTTACTTTACCAGAAAAAAGGAGATTCTTACATTTATTTAATTTTTTTACTTTACCAGAAAAAAGGAGATTCTTACATTTATTTAATATTTTTTACTTTAATAGAAAAAAGGAGATTGTTACATTTATTAAATTTTTTTTACTTTACCAGAAAAAAGGAGATTGTTACATTTATTTAATTTTTTTTTACTTTACCAGAAAAAAGGAGATTGTTACATTTATTTAATTTTTTTACTTTACCAGAAAAAAGGAGATTGTTACATTTATTTAATTTTTTTTACTTTACCAGAAAAAAGGAGATTCTTACATTTATTTAATATTTTTTACTTTATCCGAAAAAAGGAGATTGTTACATTTATTTAATTTTTTTTACTTTACTAGAAAAAAGGAGATTCTTACATTTATTTAATATTTTTTACTTTATCCGAAAAAAGGAGATTGTTACATTTATTTAATTTTTTTACTTTACCAGGAAAAAATATTCTTAAACCTTAATCAAATTAATTTGTGAAGAATTTTGTTTAAATTTTTACATTATGTTTGAATAATGTTTTAATAATATTGGTTTTGTTTATTTTCCTTCCAACCTACTAAAACTAATTTGTAACGAATGGTGCGTCGAAAAGTGACGCCTATTTTTTTGGTACGAGACTAATAAAATAAAATGTGCCGAGTCATAATTAGACGCACCAACGTTGATTTTCCTATGGTGCACCGAAAATTGACTCACTTCCTTTTTTTAATGTTTAAATCAAAAGAAATATGCCTTGAGTCAGATTTAAACGCACTCACGTTGATTTTCCGATGGTTCACCGAAAATTGACTCACTTTCTTTTATTAACGTATTAATCAAAGGAAATAAGCCTCGAGTCAGATTTAAACGCACCCACGTAGATTTTCCAATGGTGCGTCAAAAAATGACTCACCCTGTATATCGATGTGAGCGATGATAGCATTTTGTTGGAATTTTGTCGAAGGGTTTGATTTCCTACGCGATTCCTACTTTTACCTCCATAAGTCGTCCGTCCATACGTCTAATAAGTTTTCTCTGTTTTTCTGAAAACTGGAAAATTGGATTCTCAACCTCATTACACTCACCGATTCAATTCTAAGTACGGAATTGAATTATTTTTTTACGCCATTTGTTCTTTTTATAAACTCGAGTATAGTGATATCTTGTCGCCGGCTAGGTTTGTATATGGCCATAGAAAATTGTTCCTTTATTCAGGCAATATGCTTAGAAAATTTGCTAGTGATACTGAACTGCCCGAAATTTCACGATGTCATAATTAACCAATGAAACTTCAGAGTCGGGGTGACTAATCCTAGTATGATGTTGAAAACGAGCCATTATATTGTTTATGTAACTGTTTGATGGAGTTTATGATGAGAGCAAATAATATCCCTGTGTTTCAGACAGCCATTATACGATGTCATCCCGTGCTAACTTTTTAGCAGTAATACACAATATTTCGTTGACAACATCTCTTTAAAAACTGCGTTTTAGCCAAAATTTTTAACAATTACTATTTTACAATTATCAACCAATTTATGTTCTTATTAGCGGTATTATTTAAATTATTATTATTATTATTCAACTAATTAAATCTAGCAAGACCCTTTCCAACCATGCCACGATTCGTATTTAAGTTTAAATTCTGTTTTGGCATTTTTTTTACGTTTTTTTAATGATAATGATAAGCAGTAAACATTGTTTTAATTTAGCTATATGTGAAATTATTTTGTTTATATAACTTTTTCTTTTCCTTTTTCACTTTTCTTTTGAACTCTCAAGAAAATAACTTGCGAGGCATGAGAGCTCATCACTTATCATGATGTTCCTTTTATATACTAAGGCCAACATTTTTAGAGTGATCAAGTAACGTACTTGCATGCGTTGGTGGGTGTTCGACCTGATTTCGTCCTATAAATAAATCCTGAAAGGTTCCCAAATGGGCAGCCCAGATTAGCTCGCAATTAGTAATTAGCAATGATTACTCACTGGATTGGTCAGTAAGTACCGTTTGATGTTCCTTATCTGAGAATGTCGTGAAAAGATCGTGAGTGAATATTAGACAAAATTTTCATCAAGCTGCTTTTCTCAGGCCTCGTCTCTTTTATACGATTTCTATTACCTGTTTCACCATTTGGTTATAGGTACAAATAATGTCTTCTTTTGAATTGGATTTTATCAAAACAAATTAATTCATGTTCGGGATTCTTTCAATTTTCTTCGAAAATGCAAAAATATTTTTAAACACTTCATATTTACACAAATAATTGGCCTAATAGATATGATTAAAGTTGCAGCATGTATATGTTTCATGGTATGTACTTACAAGAAGAAATTGTGCTTTCACCTCTTTGCATTGATTCATCCAAAGGACCGTATTTTCATTTTTTTTTTTTTAATTTTCTCCAGACAAAATTATTTTCAGTTTTAGATGACATCAACAACAAAAAATTAATACAAATTCTTTTCAATTAATCTTTAAGTAAGGTTTTGTTTGAGATAAAAAAGTCAGTGTCACGAGCGGGATTCGAACCCACGACCATCGGCTAAATACGCCGCTGGAATAACCACTTGAGCTATCCTGAATTATCCACTCAGACAATATTTTATAGTATTCAAATATTTTTATAACAAATCATTTAGATTACTTTTTGACAAATACAGTTTTGTACGATAGATCAAGTGATAGAGCAGCGGCATATTTAGCCGAGGGTCGTGGGTTCGAATCCCGCTCGTGACACTGACTTTTTTATCCAAACCAATACCTTACTTAAGGGTTAATTGATTGAAAAGAATTTATTTGATCAATCGGACCACGAAAACAAATCGATTTAATAAAAATGTTTTAATACCTTATTCCCAAAATATGTTTTTAATATTTGTAAATCTAAATAAAACATAATTCCCCATTTTCATAACCCATTAATATTATTTTCCAAAATGTGTTATTTTTTAATGGAGGATCGATATCTATCTTGAATTATTTATCGCGGGTATTATACAATATGAATATTCAAATGTATCATCATTCAATTAAACCATCACTGCGAACCTGGTACGGTGATATAATTTATTTCGGCCTTCATTAATTCACAATCGTTATATACGGTAACTAATTAAATTCAGATATTAGTATTAATCATAACTATCTTCAAAATTTTCATATTTCAGACATGTATACCAATTATGTTGTACATTATTATAAGTGTATAATATTAATAAACAATAGTATTATTAGTTGAAAACTTTTTTTTTTTTTTTTTTTTTTTACAAGGGTTCACAACAGTAGAGATCATATAAACCCTCAGGGTGTCAGTGTATTTGAAAAAAAATCCCATTTGTAAGTATGTTGGGTTCGAATGCAGGGCCACTGGTTTCGAACCCGGGACCTTTATCATACAGTGATGAGGTCCGTGTCGACGCCTAAATCGTTGCGGACACGACGCCCCATATAAAATTGTGTTATAGAGGTTTTTTAAGCTATAAAATCAGTTTAATCTATCAGGCAAGTTTATTAACAAATTCACTAATTTCGTGGTACTCTTGACCAATTAATTAAGGTTTAGATAAAAAAGTCAATGGCACGAGCGGGATTCGAACCCACAACCTTCGGCTTGATACGCCACTGCTCTACCACTTGAGCTATCGTGACCTCGATCCACTCGGACACCAACTTCTTATCTCAACCCACCTTTTGAGTTTTCCCTCCTTTTTACCATTTTTTAATCCAATCCGATTACACGACATTTGAAAATTGGCAAAAAGGAGGGAAAACTCAAAAGGTGGGGTTGATTCAGGAAGTTGGTGTCCGAGTGGATCGAAGTCACGATAGCTCAAGTGGTAGAGCTGCGGCGTATCAAGCCGAAGATCGTGGGTTCGAATCCCGCTCGTGCCATTGACTTTTTTTATCTCAATTAAAAACCTTAATTAATTGTAATTTATTAACAAAAATAAGTACTCCGTTTTATTTTCTGTTGTTAATATTTAATGATGCTAGAATTCAAAACTAATTAAATATCGCATAAGCAAGCCGAACGCGAAGAAGTTTTCAGGTTAAGATCATTTTTCTTGAGAGGAGGCGACGACACCGGCGGTGAAATTTATAGTCGGGCAATATTAAAAACTTAAAAGAGTTAACTTCAGGACGTACGTTATCCAGATTTATTTAAGAGCTGTTTGTGGGGCTATTGTACAAAATTAAACTAGTTCGGTTATGCATTATGGAACAGTTGTGAACGGTCTCAGGGCCCCGATAAATTTTCATTTTCAATCGCTTCCTAGGACTTAGCCAGTACTTATTCTTTGGTATTCAAAACGAGTTGGAAGACAGTAAGTGGAAGATTGAATAAATTCAATTTCTGTAGTAAAGCCCCAACTGCACCATTAACATATTCATTAAACCAGCCCTGCATAACTGATCTTATTTATTCGACATGCAAATGTCGGCATTCGGTCTATTTTGATGCTTAAGCGTTCATGAAAACATTCGATACTTGTTGAACGTGCCAATTTTCTCCGGAGCCGGTATATCTGAAATGGATAAAATCATTGGGCCGGATTTCCGACATCGATACAACAAATGTGGCGAAAGGGGTGAGATTTGATTAAAGTGATGTGTGGCTGAGTGACGGAATGGGGATAATTGGAAATTCGGAAAGGGGATGGTGGACACGGAAGGGACTGGACCATAAATCTTATAGAGGGTAATAAGGGCGGATAAAGATTGATATCAAACGGAGACAGGACCTCTCACTTTCTCACCATCTCCCTCCATTCTCTTCCCACTCTCTCTCATGCACACTCTCTTTCTCACTCTCTCTCTCTCTCTCTCTCTCTATCTATCTATCTATCTATCTATCTATCTATCTATCTATATATCTATCTATCTATCTACCTATCTATCTATCTATGTATCTAACTATCTATTTATTTCAGCAATTTTTATACAAAGCGTTTACACCAATTTGAAAATAGGGAGAGATTAGCAGTTGAAAAAATGAGACTTTGTTTATAAAATATATCTTTTTCTTTCTACAGCCGGGATGGCAGAAAGGCGCCTAAAGAAGGGTGGTTGGTTATAACTCATTTCACAGCAAAACCCGGCCAATATAACTCCCCTCCTTTTTTCCTATCTTTTCGCATAATCAAATTTTTTCCGAACGCTCCCGAGGAGGGGGACATCGATGCTAATAGGAAGGATTTCCGTTAGAAGGGGATCGGCCGGGCAAACCCATCCCATTCTTCTCTGGATACCGAGTTGATCCAACGCCCTAAAACCAATTTCATTAGGCATCGAGACGTGACCCCCAAAACGCGAATCAGACTGCGGATTTCTTCGGAGAAACCTCTTTAGTTTTAAACGTCGTATCCGGTGAGACAACAAACGATTTATTTAACGTTTTATTAAAATTTAGTCCCCTCCTTTACAGAACAAACAATGAAGCCTGTTTTGAACGTTGTGGGTTCATTATAACGTCTGATAATCGGATTTGTATTGTTTAATTGTGGTCAACTTTTTACAGAATATTTTGATCTTTAACGTCTCTTGATTTTTATGTTTGTAAATTGGTTGTTCCTGATTATTTAGGTTTGCCTTTCTACGCTTTTTTGATCAGCAGATGTGTTTTGGGTTCTCACTGTCTTCATTTTTTCGTCTTAGCGTAATTTTGTTGGCACTTGACAGGCCAAAATAGTGACCAAACTTCAAGTTTCTTAGATACCAGTTTCCAATAATTTTTTTTATCAGAATCATTTTTGTTATTAGATGCAATCTTGAAAATGATATAAATATAATATATCTCACCATAATAAACTGCGCAATGATGAATAGGTATAATATTAATTTATTATCATTGTTTTAATTGTAATTAAATTAACCGATATATTTTTTTTAGTTCGATAAAGCAAAATAGAAAATACAAACCAATAACACAAAATTTGTTAATCCTCATTATTAATAACAAATTTACTTAAGAATAGTAAATATCATTCATTTTGTAAACAAACACATTTTCTCGTCTTGTCTCCATTTTAACTCAGTTTCATTCTCTTTAACCATGGAAAGGCATCATCTCGAACCAGAAGTTCGCAATAGTATTGTGAAAATGAGTCTTCGAGGTCACCGGCATGTGGATATCACACAGGCAGTTGGCGTTTCTCAGGGCGTGGTATAGTAGTGGATCTCGGCGCATTACGACACTATGTGAGAACAGAAATATTATCATTGCTGCAAGATGGAACCTTTTCCATAATGCCCGCCAGATCCTAAATGAAGTGAAAGATGTTTTGGTAAGGCCTTCTTGTTCATTCGTAATCGTTTGTGAGAAATTGGCCTCACATCGTATGCCCCTGAGAGACTGCAGCAACAGCCCGCTACCAGCAACACAGGAGAATATGCGCGGGTGCGCCTAACTGCGCCTAACATCAATAGGAATGCTGTTATGTTTACTGAGTTGCGTTTCTCTCCGTATAGTGATAGCAGCCGCCGAAGAGTATACCGAGAACAATGGCCTGCGTACAATGGCCCAGTTCGTTCGGCTACTTTCAGGCCAGTTTGTAAGAGGTGTAATGGTCTGGTCAGGGATTTACATTGGAGGACGAACTAGATTCCATACTGTTGAAAGATACCACACCGCTGTTCGTTTTGCGCAAGAAATTATCGAGGAATACATCCCACAAACCAAGGATCTCATTGGACAGGATTTTCGAATTCTGGAAGACTATGCCAGACCTCACCGAGGCAGACTTGTTCACCAATGTTTAGAAAACCTAGACATTTTCAATCTGCCCCTTCCCCCAGTACCATACTTAAATCTCATTAAGCACATGTGGGATGCGTTGCAGTGAAGGCTTTTCGATCACCATCCATAGCCAGTTGACCTGCAACAACTGAGTGGAGCTTTTAACATCTATGAAGTGAATTTCCTTATGAATTAATGACAACGTTCTTAGCAGTATGAACCTAACAGATGTATACAGGTTTTAGCTAACATAATACACTGTAGATAGTAATAATTGTTTTTAAATAAATTATTCAGTCCAATAAACAAAATTATGAAATTGAAACCTTTTATTTTGTTATTTTTCAAAATCTTTAATTAAATCTTCCTTCAGTAAAACACAACAATTTATAATAAATTTTAATGCAATTTTTAATCAAATTAAAAATGCTAGGGAAAGGAAATACTAGAAATTTGACAATAATCCTATCCATTTTTGAGCATTTTCCAATATACCTCTCCATACTAAATACAACAGAAGAAAAACTGAATAAAATTGTATTATAACAAGTGATTTTATAAAACACTTTTTTGATTATCTATTCTGGTGTGAGTTTTCTCTTTCAAAACTGCAAAGAGACACAACCTAGTGGAAAAACTCCTGCCTTGTTTGGGCTTCTTTTTGGATTTAAGAGGTTCGTAAAAATAAAAGGCAATGAAATAAAAGGAAAATGCTTGCAATAATATTTGTATTTATTTTTAGGAATTATAAATTCGGTTTAAATTCTAACCCTAATCTTAATGAAATTATTCTAATAGCGAAAGCACAATTATTTGAATAAAACAGTGCGTTAATTTCCCAAATTATAGAAAATCTTCAAGATAGAATAAGAAGTAAAAAATAGACCCAAAATTAAAAGGGTGATACAAAATAACTAAAGATTTTTGATATACGTACATACAAATCAATCATCTTACATTGTCCCATACCCAACAAGAAATTATTAAAAAATTCTCAGTAAAATAATAATATTGAAGGAACAAATTCATTCACCATATATTAAATATAATAAGAGTTTTGCGTTTTTTGGGTTCCTTTCGCTTCTATAAAAACCCATGCTCACCTAACGAATTTCGCGGACTCTCCTACCGCGAAGACCAAAACACCAAAATTTACCATTTTAGCATTGGAAGTCTTATTACAAGGGAAAAACGACGTAGTTATTACCCTTGTAGTTTTTTGCTGGCATGCATATTAATTGTTCCATTTTTATTTTATAAGCCTTGCATGTACACTATTTTTAACAGTTTTGTTTTAAATTGAAGTTTAATATTTAAATTGACATTTGATTATTCCAGATAGTTTTGTCTCCTCTGATTGTGCCTTTTGCTACCTTATTTAACAAAATACTCAAATGATTACCGTTGTTATAGCAGCACATTAATAAACTGCTGGCAGTTTTCTGAATTTGGTGGGTTTTATTTTATACTGGTTTTTTAAATTGTTTTTATTATTAATTGGTTCAGCCTAAGGACTGTCAACTATTTATTTCTAAAAATGTATTCATATTATTTAAAAGTACAAGGATTATTGTTGGTAGTTTGATAATTTCCTATTACTTCGGTGCTGGTGTGTATCATTAATTAGAAGCTTTTACCTATTTTCCTTGCCTTAAAATACACTTTCAGCATTAAAAGATTTAAAAATTCTATTTAAAAAATTTTAAAATAATTTTAATGTACAAACGTCAATTGTTATTTATGATTAATCCAATCACTAAACCAAATTTTTTACAATATTCTACATTATTTTTTTACTATAATTAAATTTTAAATGCGTTTTCTTGTTGGATTTTTGCGTTTTAACATTTTTTTAAGACATTTAATACAAATAATACTGAAACGCCAATTTTTTTTAAATTTCAAACAATTTTTAAGATTAAATTTCAAGATATTCGATCTGTGTATGATTTTAAAAATTGATAAAGCATTTTTTTTTCAAATTCATTAGGTTTTATTTAGTAATAACTGATCTATTTAAAACAGAGTGGTGTATGTATATGTATATTTTCAATAATTGGTTCGATTAGAGAGCATTGGTTTGATTATACAAATGAATGACAGAATGGCGATGACATATTGCTTGTACGCTGATGAACAGAAGCGGAATTAGGTGCACTACAGATGATCAAACACCGGCCCAAATGATCGATTGACGCTCCGTTGCATTTAAATACGGTGGAAGTCAATCGAAAAAAGATGCAAGATTTTAGGAGATATTACTATTTATCACCTGATTCATTAAATTTTTAAAAGTTGATATAGTCCTATTGTCAAATAAATGTAATCTTACTAATTTTTTAAAATGTACGCATTTTACACTACAATATTCTAGTAATGTCTGCAGCCATTTTCAAACAATGCGGATTTAACTTATTAAACTATATATTAATAATAACTCTTTATTAAATACTATAAGTACAATACATAAAGATTTACAAGTATTTACAGCATAGAACTTTCGTTGCGTTTTATTTTATACTACAACTACCAACATTTTGGTATCATGTAACCGATATTTTGGTATCAGTATAAGTAGCCATCCCAATCAAAGCTGACGTTCCACAAGGAAGTACCCTAGGTCCAACCCTCTACACGATCTACACTTCTGACAAGACGACACATCCTAACGCGCAACTCACTACCTTTGCGGACGACACCGCTTCCTTAGCTTATCCTAGCTACAGAAGCAATCCAACAACATCTGAACCCCATTATCCACTTGGTGATGGATTGGTTGAACGAGCAAAAATATCATAGACCTACCAGTGCTCATATTTAACAAGTTAATAACACAAACCGACCATGTATGCTACCTTGAGCATTACATAGATGTAAGACGTATATGGAACACACATATATGATAAAAAATACAAGAACTTAGCAAATGTTGACTACTCTGACACATACTGGGATCTCAATTAACACGCATACATAACAAACTAACTCTTATAAAACATCATCAGACCGATATGGACTTTCCAACTCATATTATGGGGCTCAACCAAATGTTCCTACTAATGCAATCCTTTCAACCTAACGTTCTCCGGCCCTATACTCAGCATTACCCATCAAATGATCCATAAAGAACTTAAAGTACCACCCGTGAAGGAACTGATTCGTACACGCTTCCTAAATTTCCACTCTAAACTATCCATCCCTCCACCCTACCCACTACCCCCCTTCCCCCAACGTCCCATCCTTATAATCCTCCACACCGTCTAAAACAACGATGGCCTCGTGACCTCCAAACTACTTATAAGAGAGTTAGAACACTGGCTGGTTTTCTTCCCACTGCTGGTCTGACCGATCTGTCAGATTTGTATATAACTACGTAATATTTGCTCAATGTATATTTATTTTTTACAGATGACAATAAATAAAATTAATTCAATTAATTAAGGTTTTAGTTGAGATAAAAAAGTCAGTGTCACGAGCGGGATTCGAACCCACGACCTTCGGCTAAATACGCTGCTACTCGATATCCCAGAGGATCGAAGATACGTTAGCTCAAGTGGTAGAGCAGCGGCGTATCTAGCCGAAGATCGTAGGTTCGAATCCCGCTCGTGACACTGACTTTTTTATTTCAACTAAAAACCCTAATTAATTGAAAGATATTAATTGGTCAAGCGTTCCACGAAAACTAGTGAATCTAACAAACTAAGATATGATTCACTAAGTCAAATTAAGATTGTAACCTAGAAAACAAATTAAATATTGAATAGAGCGAAGCCTGCTTTAAAATGTATTTTTTCACATAAAGTTTCTTCTTCCCCCTCCCCATCCCAATCACTCACTCTCTCTCTCTCTCTCTCTCTCTCTCTCTCGCTCTCTCCTTCTCTCTCCCTCTCTTTATTCAAATTTTCAATATGGAAAATATATCAATTTAAAATATGAAGCTACTAACCTATTAAAATAATTCATTTACATTTTAATGATCAATTGACCAAGTTACATCTTTCAATTAATTATTCTTTCTTTGTAAGGTTTTGGTTGAAATAAAAAAGTCCGTGCCACGAGCGGTATTCGAACCCACGACCTTCGGCTAAATCCACCGCTACTCGATATCCCAGTGGATCGAAGACACGATAGGTCAAGTGGTAGAGTAGCGGCGTATTTAGCCGAAGGTCGTGGGTTCGAATACAAGTCATCAGTCACACTGATTTTTTATCTCAACCAAAGACCTTACATGGAAAGAATAATTTATTAAAATAATATTCATTTGTGTTTTCCTTATGACGCGTCGGTGCCCTCCCTCCGTCAATTTTCCAATAACGAAGGGAACGAGTTAGTCAAAAGAGGCTCTGTTCTTTCCCTGCCTCCCTAGCTGTTCGTTCCCTTCCCACCTCTACTTAGCCAGCCTTTCCAGGAATGTTATGAAGAGAATTCAATAGCTCTGGGTAACTTCCAAAGACTCTCCCTGTCGAGGAACAGAGGAGAAGTGATCTGGCATACTTTCGCTAATTATTAGGTAAGCCTTTCTTCCTCTCATTCTCCTGAATGTAAATTATTCAAATGAATTTCCGTTATATAGGTCTTGAATATTTTATAAATCGTGTACATTTTTACTACAGTGTCGTAAATCGACAGATCAATTTAGGCATAATCAAGTTTTTAACGTCCAACTTAAATTTTTACCCAAAAGTATTACAGTGAAAATGAAACAGGAAATGTCAATTGGATTGCCCTATATTTAATTAATTAGTAAAGAGGGCAGCCGCTCCGATCCCAAGAAATTCAATTGATGACTTCCCTCAAGCAGAAAACGACTACTCTAATTATCGTTAGTGTCGGATTATTAAATTTTAATCCAAAGTTAAAAGAATTCAAACCGTTGCCGGATTATACTCTCCAAGAGGCATAGGCAATCAAAGCGTTTAATCGCCGCTAATCAAATTTATTCCGATCGATTGGTTTTCATGCAAAGGATGGTGAAACGATTCCTTTGAATAGTCGACCACTCACCGTTTAAGCTCCCTACAACACGGACTCTAGGTTAAATTAATAGTTATCCTAAGTTGCATCTCTAGAATACCTATTGTAAAGTTTAATTGTAAGATCGTTGGTTTGTTTACAATTAACCCAATATTACTATTATTAATTACTAACCTTGCGGTCTCTTTTACAATAGCGAATTGTTTTCATTTAAGTACACGTTTGTATCGATATATCTGTATATACACAAAAATTGTGCTAATTTCGGTGATTCTTTGAATACAATATGACAATTTTTTATAGAAACAGTAAAAATGATTGTAGTTCTATAAATTGCAATAGAAAAAATAAAACAATTAAACCGCTTTAATACAATATGTTCATATTTTTTGAATTTGTCATTTGAGTCTCTTATAAGAGAATTGGCCCAGTGGCAACACAGCTTCACACTGAATCCTTCTCAATCCTCATTCAATGGTCTCGAGGCCACTTTCGCTTCAATCGTCTTGGAGGATTTTCGATTAGGGTTGAAAGCGATAACTGTCGTACTAATAGATTGTTGGGTATGTTCAGTGATTGATGAAATTTTTTATAGCGGGTTTTGATGATTTGATGTATAATACGGTATGAGTAGGTTGGTATGAATAATGTAAATTGAAATATAAAAAGGAACATTTATAATTTGACGGAGATTTGTAAATTTAATTGATTGGACCAGTTGGGAATTGGAATCCTTAGTTGATCTCCACACTTCACAACCGGACGTCCCAAGAGTTTTCAAAATTAAAAGTTTTTCTTCGATGTCTAATTGAATTCAATGAGTCCAATAGTCTTTTTAATAATTTACAACGTCGGTTTATTTGCTGTCTTTTTAGTGTTAAGTGGGATTCCAAGTGAGTCGTTCGTCCATGAAAAGTCTAAGATATTGCACAAGGTCATTGGTAGGCAATGGTGTTCCATTTATGCACATTGCAGGATAGATACTTTTACGCAAGGTAAAGTTTATCTGTACGCTTTTTGTTAGGTTTATCTTCATTCACCACTTCGTTTACTATACTGTTAATTCGTTCAAATGTTGTTGTAAATTGAGTGTTAATTGAGAGGTCTGAATTATGTGTAAGATAGCTATATCACCAGGGTATGTACATGTTGAAACGTTAACATGTGTACAAATATCTGCAGTGTGTATTGAAAATAGAAATGGACCAAGTATACTTCCCTTGAGGAACGCCCGCCCAAATGCGGTCCGTATACAGGGTGTATCAACTTCTCTAGTCTATCCATTTAATTTGAAAACGATTAACTTAAGCAAAAAATGGTCTTATACAAACCCCAAGGGTAATTTTGGCTAGGAATCGCATGGTGGTAATAAATATAACATAACTTTCTCATCTAGCTGGAAAATGACACTAACTTTGTTATTTTAAAAAAGAATCTCATATTTTTATTATATAATTCGATTCTAAAGCTTATTTTATTCCACTTTTACCGAGAGGAAAATTTTGATAAGATCGACCATTTCTGAGTTAGGCCGGACGCAAGACGCGTGAGGGGGCTTTTGGTAACAAAAATTAAATTGGGGTTTGTGCAAGAGCATTTTTTTCTGAAGTTAATATTTTTCGAACTAAATGGGTCGACTACAGAATAAGGTGAGAATTCAGTTCCCTGACGGACGCGGCAAAATCGCTCCTATGAGATAGTATAGGAATAGGAGTTAGTATAAAGAACTAGGAAATAGTATAAATGAGATAGGAAAATATTTATAAAATTTAAAACAAGAGTGGAGAAAATGCCCATTGGTAATCTAATGATTCCAAAATGTCGTCTGTTTAATTAATACTTCCATCATTATCACTTTCTCGTTCACATCAGCCATCGTTTCTTTAGTTGGCGAGGACGATTCCAGGGAATACGTCGGGCTATCGGTTTATGGATGTGCTGACTTACGGTGGTTGGGAGGGTTTCACGAATTTTCGATAAGAGAGCATTTTGTCTTGAACGAGTAAAATATGAATGTAAGACTTTATTTGTACTTTCGTTCGATACATAAAATGGGGAATCAAAAATTTTAAAAAATGAAGGATATGGCAGTTTGGGTGCGCCGGATATTCAGTCCAAAAGTCCCTATCGACTTAAATATGGTGTTGTAAAGCAGCCTATTTTTTTTTTCAGAGTTAAGTCAAAGCATTTCTCAAGATGTCGTGTAAGAGCCCTGTATCGTGTCATAACTTCTTGATGTTTCAGTCGTGTGTGAGGATTCAACGTCAAGCGTTCGTACAGTATGTACAGTCTGAGGTACGGCACCTTGGCCGCAGTTGAAAGGCAAATATTATTTATGTTGACTGGAGGGGAGATCGTTTTACGGAGAGTAAAAGTAATTTGGGTGGATTTGTCTTTATTAAATTTTATTTTTTTCTTTTCACACAAAGAGTCTAGTAGGGTGAGGTGTTCAAGTTGAAATGACAGGATCGGAGTTCCTACAGAAAATAGTTGCATCTTCTCCAAATTTGAGTAGGGTGGTTTGAGGATGTGATGGAGTACACCATCTATGTAGCTTTAGGTATTACCTCAGGTACCTTGAAGAACATCACGATGAATAGCATTCAATGTCTCGTATAAATTTGGTCAGTGAGGTAACTGTGCAGTATGAGATATTAGGTTATTAATAACAACAAAATAATATAATTTAAATTTGCCACCAAGAATATTAATTTTATCGTTTTAGTAATTCAAAAATAAAATATATACATTTGATCGGTTCCAACATCGTTGCTATTTACATATTTACTCTTATAATCTAAAAAAAACATAAATTATAATTTTAATATGTTTGATAAAATATAATTATTGCAAAGTTTAGATGTTAACATGTAAGTATGATCTGTTTTAAACTANTATATATATTTAAATAATCAAAGTATTAAATATATATATTTAATAGACTGATATAGATACTTAAAGAAAAAAAGTATTAAACAACGTCAGTCAAAAATCAAAATTAATTTGGTTTGAATGCAAACTTACATGTTAACAATGATAAATCTTTTATAAAAACTGTTTAAACATTTGATTAAAACGCAACAGTATAAAACCTAATAAAAAATTGTATTTCATATAAAACGCATGAAAATTGTATAGCTGGCATGCATAATAAACTAATTTCCGGGAATTTAGTTGGGGGTGACATGAACGATGAACGCACACTAAGCATGTAAAGCAGGTATGCTTAAATATTATTTCCTGGCCACTTACTGCTTTCTAAAGGTTATCACGTGGATCTTTAAAACTGTAAAAATATTAATATATTCAATACTCCATGGATAAGGTTTTGAAAGGTGAACTATACTTAAAGAAGAAAAAAGATTAAATTGATTACATTAATAAATTAATGATTTTAAAACATATCAATCGTCCCAAGGTTTGTCTCTGAACATGAATTAGCCAAGTTGAAGCTTCTCGCGAAATATGACATCAATTGTTTTTACTTGTTGTTCAAAACAATCAAAAAGCATAAAGCAGTCTCTACTTTTTTAGTATGCCCGTCTAAGCTTTATCATTCTGGTTCCGGATCAATAATTCGGGCAAAAAACAGTATTATCTCAGAATTCATTCAAGCATGTCATTTCCTCCTAATCCTTCCGAAGCAAATTCCATTCATGTCATATCTCTCTTGCATCATGGCGTCAAAGGAAAAAAATACTTCTGGCAAAACATTGCCGAATTGTTCCACATTTTCTAACTATGGCTCATAAAGAAAAAGAAAGAAAAGCCATAAACATCATTTCTCTCTCTTTCTGGGTCCCACTCTCTCTCTCTCTCTCTCTCTCTCTCTCTCTCTCTCTCTCTCTCTCTCTTTCACTTCTGTGCGTTTTAATGACCAGACCTACCTTCTTTGTGCCAGTATTTACCTACGTTTTCATTCTTAAATGTCTGTTTCCGAAAAAAGGTAAGACACCGTTCTAGGGGAGAAAAAAGAAATAAGGGAGTTCGAATTCCAGTTCATTAAGTTTTGAGGTGGACTGACATGAAATATGGGGTCATACGGCAGGACATTTTGCGGTCTAACAAAGATGGGAATTTTTTGGCCAGGGCTGCAATATCCGCTCAAATTCAGCTGAAAGGAGTTCCGAATTTATCGCCTGGCCAACATAAACGAACGTAAGCACACATTGCGTAAATTTCGTGTTTCGTTCCCTCAGAAAAAATTTGATTAAACTATTCCTGAATTGAGACAAAAGAAAAACACATTTTTGTTCGATTGTTATTATTGAACAATTAAAATGGTTTCATACGTGTATTATTTTTAGTCTATTTAAAAATCAAAATTATAAATATTTTAATCAAAATCGCATCATACTCACTACGAAATTAATAACGATATTAGCAAGGGTTGATGGAAAAATTCAACTAACATGTTTTACGATCTTTTTATTTTAAGCTTCCATAAACCATAACATAACATGTGATGTATTATGATAAGATTTTATTAGTATATTCAGTACAATATATTGTTATGCAAGCTCTCCAAATTTATCTGAACATCCAGTGGTTGCAACCCAAGCCAAAAACAGGACATAAATGAACAAACCTTTGCACCTACTCACATTGAAAATTTGTTTATTCTTTTATTCGTCAGTGTAGACGATGAGAAAGTAAGTGAGCGAGCGGTGAGTGAGTGAGTGAGTGAGTGAGTGAGTGAGAGAGAGAGAGAGAGAGAGAGAGAGAGAAAGATTGGGGAGTGAGTGAATGAAAAAGTGAATGAGAGAGAGAGAGAGAGAGAGAAAGTAAGGAGTTAGAGGGAGAGAGAGAGTGAGGGAGTGGGAACGAGAGCGAGTGGAGTGAGTGAATGAAAGTGAGTGAGAGAAAGAAAGAGCGACGGTGAAAGAGAGTGAGTGCGTGTGAGAGAGAGAGAGAAAGTTTGGGGAGTGAGTAAATGAATGAAAGAGTGAGTGAGAGAGAGAAAGTAAAGAGTGAGAGGGAGTGAGAGAGAGGGTGTGACAGAGTGAGGGAGAGGGTGAGAGAGAATGAGTGAGTGCGTGAGAGAGAGAGAGCGAGAGAAAAAGTGAGGGGGAGTGAGTGAACGAATGAGAAAAAGAAAGTGAGTGGGTGAGATGTTATGATCAGATTTTAATAATGTTCAAAGATTAAGGGTAAATATTTTACCGAAATTGCCGGATCGTTAACTTGCAAAATTGTATTAATCCAGTTCCCTTGTTTCAAAAATTTGAGGGCGTCTAACGAAATAATTTGCCCCATTCTAATCCGGTTTAACATTTTTCCGGATTAACTTACGAAGACGCCGCCCTTATCACCGGGCCGCAATTTATTCATAGCCTGGTTTTAAATAATAAATTGCGATTTAAATAAATTAGCGCGCTAAGGCTGGCCGAAATGGGCGGAAAATTTGCTGTATAAGCAAGGTGTTCTTGGTGTTAAGAATCTCAAATAAAATTGAATTATGCCAAGTCAGTCTGTTCATAATTTTACTTTACTGCCCAACCAGCTGATTTTTTAATCGAGACGATAACCAGTTTTATTGTAAGTTTCTACTTAATAAACTGAAACGAAATTATCATGAAACCGCTAAAACTTCTAAGGATTTAAAGAATGATTCATCACGTGAATTTTGGTTTTGTATTGTATAGTCTTCTATTATTAAAAATTGAATTATCGACAAATTATACGAATAATGTTTTTACCTTCCCGTTATAAGCCTCTGCATAACTGATAATTTATTCATCTTTTATTAAATTCGGCAAAATTAGAGGAAAAGTTTTAATAAACTGCCAGTGAAAGTATTATGCATTTAAGTTTTCTTAGAACCATACATCACACAAGAAAAAAATAATAGAATAAATAAGGATTACGACTAGGGGCTTTCTATCCCAAATCATACTACTTACATAAAATATTGTTTATTATTAGTAGAAGGATTAGTTTACAAAATCCAAATATATTGTAAAAATCTATTTTTTATTTATATAAGCTCATAAAGATGATTTCTGAGAGAAGGGTTAATTCTTACGAAGTAAATAAAGAAGGACTTAGCTTTATTCTTTAGTTTGCACTCTAGAATTTATTAATTCACTACTTTCGTGGTCCGCTTGACCAATTAATACATGTCAATTAATTAAGGTTTTTAGTTGAGGTGAAAAAAAGTTAATGGCACAAGAGGGATTCGAACCCACGACCTTCGGCTTTCCCTCCTTTTGCCATTTTTCAACTAATAACTCATAACAAAACTGATAAGGTGAGATGGGGAGATGATGTCCGAGTGGATCGAGGTCACGATAGCTCAAGTGGTAGAGCAGCGGCGTATCTAGCCGAAGGTCGTGGGTTCGAATCCCTCTCGTGCCATTAACTTTTTTTCATCTCAACTAAAAACCTTAATTAATTGTCTAGAATTAATTTTTTGTACCGCCTCCTCTTGCAATCTACTTTACAACAAAGCTTTTTCATTATAAAACCACAAATATATATATAATTGTGGTTTTGTTTTTGTATTTTCACACACAAATATTTTCAATATTTTCACATATTTTGAAGTGATTAAAATAAAAAATTCAAATCGCAACCTACTTCACGGGTGAAAAAATAACAATAAGAAAGAAATAATTACAAAAATTCTTAACAATCAGAGATGCTGGCCATAAACGGAAGGTGTGGACGTACCAGTCAAATCGATTTACAAAAATAAATCAACGTTGTAGTGTAGTGAGAAAATCTGAAGTTGCTTTCCTCTTCTAACATGTTCCAGGCTCTAAGGCCGTTAACTCGCAACTTTCTGCCAAACAGTCTACTTGAGTTTGGAAAGTTTTAAACACAACATATCCATAATTAATGGAAAGAAATTGAGAAAAAGAAAATCCTCTCGTCGGTCCAAAACAAAACAAACTAAAACTTCTCAAATTATATTTGTTATGTAGTATTAGTTTCTTCGTTACAATTAAATATTCAGTCACCTGCAAGTAAGACCTCTTTGTCCCCCAATACTCAGAATGATATCTCGCACTTCTCTCGTTACGATATTACGCTCTCATTACCTCATTGAGAAAAGCAAAAGCGTATACACGCTCACTGTCCTGAATGGGGTAAAAACTTAAGTATAACAGGATGGTACAAATCAGTTGAGTAATTAAGTACTGAATTACTACAGAAACAATAATACATTAATTTTAACATGTTTAATGTAAAATCAGCCTTCAATTTGCAATTCCTCTTACCAAATTCCATCGTTAATATTAGATAAATATCAAAGTGATAATTTGGTCAGCAAGAAAAAAATATATCTCAAAAAACTAAAAAGTAATTTAGATCCGATTTGTAATTATGTAAAAAACATCGATAGAATATTATTAAGATTAAATAATTCTGGTCTGGTTAGAACGTTCTATAAATAAATACTGCGTCATTCCAACGTAAATATCAAGTTGTGGACATCATCGTGCCCTGTCTGACAAGGGCAAAATTATCAGAAACAGATGGTACACTTCTTGTCACTTTCCTTCCAGCTCTTATCTTGCAAATTGATATTGTTATACCTTCTACCGTGATATACTTTAAAACCCGGGATTTTCTTTTGTTTGGCTCTGTGTACAAATACAATCGGAATCGCTAATTAGGTTTTAAAAAATTGGTTAAATTAGATGGTAAAAGTAGATGAGAAAAATAAATAAGTAAATAAGAGGTAAACAATTAAGAAACGACATGTACATAAATGTAAACATAAACTAAAATCCATTTATGTTTTGTTGGTCAATTGACCAAGTTACTTCTTTCAATTAATTATTTTTTTATGTAAGCTCTTGGTTGAGATAAAAGTTTACTGACTTTTTTATCTCAGACAAAACCATACATAAACAAAAATGTTAAACATTTTTCCCTAATTCTTACAATTTATTATAAATGGTTATACTCAACAAGAAGTGTAACTATTTTTTTAAAAGATTTATTAAATTAATCAATACCACTTGAAACCTATTTGATACACAATAACTACTTAAACATATAAATTTGAACAAAATCAAAAAAGGAATATGTATAACCATATGTACAAAACATTTTTTTCATAAGGATCTCCTGAGGACATAATAATCAAACCACTCGTCCATTTCATATAATGCCCACATCATTAACCTCTTCATCAATGGGCTCATAGCGGAATTCAATATTATTATCATAGGCTTCTTCCAAAAATGTGCAATGATTCGGACTGTTTCTACAAATTCTCCGAATGTTTCAAACTAATAGCTTCATGGGATGTATATTATTGGATATCGTCAGCTTGGGCATTCTGTCAATCTCTTAACCCGATTACAATAATGTCGCCGTGATTGATCTACGCTTTATGTCTCAATTTCCTTCTAATGTGGGACAACCGCTTGGTTCCGCCGAAAACACTTCAAGCCTTCCAGTTCCAAGCATTTTGGTCACTTGAATGTATTCTTGTCCAGTCAGGTCTCATTTATTTTCATTCTTTCCTCTCCTCATGGTTTTTCCTCCCTTTCTTTTATTTTACGGCATATTTGAATTTCATTAAAGGGACGCTTTTCCCAAGGGAAAGAAAGTTGAAAATCTCTAGCTTAGCTGACATTACTACACAATTGAAAATACATTCCGAACTCAAAGGTTAAAAAAAGCCATTGTAACAGTTTTATTTCATGAATATATTTATCAACCATATAAATTATTGATAATATTATTAAATCCTGATGAAAGAGATTTCTAAGTCGTTTCCTTCAAATTGGCCTTCCTGTTTCCCGATGTTTAATACATAATAATATTGTACTATTGAAGGCTCTTGCTAATTACCTCGGGATAATGTAACAAATTATTGATTAAAGAACGTGTTATGTTTTAGATAATTGCTTCCAGTTGAAAAATATTGTAACATAGGCTAAACCAGCTAGACTAGAAAGTGGTGCAAAAGTGTTGTTCTTTAAAATCAACACAATTATTACTTCGGCACCGACGTGTGGTAAGGAAAATCCAAATGAATATTATTTTAATAAATTATTCTTTTCATGTAAGGTCTTGGTTGAGATAAAAAAGTCATTGTCATGAGCGGGATTCGAACCCACGACCTTCGGCTAAATACGCCTCTGCTCTACCACTTGAGCTATCGTGACATCGAATCCCGCTCGTGACACTGACTTTTTTTTATCTCAACCAAGACCTTACATAGAAAGAATAATTAATTGATTGAAATAAGTAACTTGGTTATTTGACCACGAAAACGTAAATGGATTTGGTAAAATAATTAATGGTAATTGTTTTTTAAATAAAAAAACTTTCTTACTCCATTTTGCTCACGATTCTAAGAAATTAATGATTCTTTCTATGTAAGGTCTTGGTTGAGATAAAAAGGTCAGTGTCATGTACGGGATTCGAACCAATGACCTTCGGCTAAAATCGCCGCAACTATACCACTTGAGCTATCGTGACTTCGATCCTCTCGGATATCGAGTAGCGGCGAATTTAACCGAAGGTCGTGGGGTCGAATCTCGCTCGTGACGTTGCTTTTTTATCTCAACGAATACCTTACATAAAGATCAATTATTACTATGGTCCTTACTGATCGTTTTATACCGCTGATTTTGGCTGGTGCATATTTTAATTAATAACTCTTAAGATCATCCGACGCGTTTTGCAATCTTCAGTAAAAAGCTTTTTCGAATGTAAAAGCAGGATAAAAAGACCGAAATGTTCGGTAACGACAAAATTACAGGTTTATTACCTAGTAGGCCACATGGATAAATTTGACAATTCAATAAATAAAATATATTTTTATTTAGTTTCCTGCTTATACAACGTGAGCAAAAGTAAAGGCCCTTTTTTGAAATGGAGATGTGGTTAGGAATAATTAAATTTTAAATTTGTAGAAATAAATTGTCACCAAAACAATTAATTATTTTGTCTTTTATTGGTGATACCTTTCGTCACTTAACAATTTTGACTTTTTTTTAATTACATAGTTAATTTGCGCGGAAAACGGAGAAGCGTTTTATCTAAAAACAAAGATTTTCTTGTACCTATAATTAAATAAAAATATAGTCTTGGGATGTTTATTTATTTTTATTTTTATTTAATCAAAACCCGGTGTATTTTCAAATCCGAAAAAATTACTGATTACAATATAACGTTTATTTTGATGAATTATTATAACCTTTAACCTAATGAATTGTGAAAGAAGTTTTAGTTTAACTGAACTATTTCAACATCCAAAACGTTTATCTTACTTTGCAATACGGCATTATTATATTCGACCCTTTTTGCGCTTATAGAATTTGCAAAGTTGAACGTAACTTTTAGTTGGTCAACTGCCTTGAATCCGGTTCCCGATCTGAACTACATAACTGAATAATCGGGCACTTTTTTCCCCCGGAGCGATTATCGTGAACTAAAGAAGGGATGCCGAGTGAATATCATTGCGAATGTAAACAAGAGGGAGAGCGGAACTTGTTGCCCCTTCCCACTCAGGTTATTGAAGGGCTGGGCCCTTGACTGGCCCATTGAGGGTTGTTGTCACGTACCCAGCTCCAAATTACAACCCTCTCGCTCCCTTTCTCTCGCTAAACTCTTTCCAGCGTTACTTTTAATGTTCCGCACCGGAGGCCCTACTTTCTCACGTAGCCTGAATATCGGTATAGCCTGCGGACTACTCATCACTCCTTCCTCCTCACCCCTTCTCACTCACTCTCTATCGCGTTCTTCTATTCCTTCTGCTTCTGATTATTTCACATTGCATTACGTTTCTAGTTTGATCTTGGTTCACTTTTCCTTTTGTGTTTTTATTTTTCTTAGCTCAACTTTATATAATATTCAATCACAACAAAATTAATAAAATACATTAAATATGTTATCAAATGAACAACAAGCAGAAGTTATAGTGAAATGTTTTATGTAAGGTAGTGGTTGAAATGAAAAAGTTAGTGTACGAGCGGGATTCGAACCCACGACCTTCGGCGCAATACGCGACACTAACTTTTTTATTTCAACCACTACCTTGCATAAAAAAATTAATTAATTGAAAGAAGTTATTTGGTCAATCGTACCATGAAATATCATGGATTTATTATGAAATGTTCAATGAATGCATAAATTTGCAAATTCTCTCTCTCTCTCTCTCTCTCTCTCTCTCTCTCTCTCTCTCTCTCTCTCTCTCTCGGTTCGACATTAGTACCGAAGTACCATTAGTAAAAATAGCAATCAAATGCAAAAAGGCTATAAACTCTAATTAAGGCTGCTGGGCGAATTGCTTTCCGCATCAACCGTTTATACTAATGCACACTGATTAAATGTAAATGAGCTGTTTTATGCTAACGTTGCGGTTTTGTTCCAAGTCTCGAAGTTAAGAAACCTCTAAACATTGCTGTACAATATACAATACATATTACACCATAACACGTTTTCCAAGTTTCATTAGAAAAATACACACTTATTTTACTAAAAATAAATCATTATAATATTTTTAAAGTAGTACCAAAACTAAAATCGACGTGGTACAGTTTTTTTAAATTACTTTAAAGACTTGTACCTTCAATCGTCAGAAAATAACAGGGAAGCTTTGAATTTTATGAAATTTTAACAACTTCATTCATTAAAAGGTTAGTGTTTTTCACTAAGACGGTTTACGTTGATACAGATTTATGTAAAAAGAAAATTTCATAATTAAAACCTACGGCTTGCACCAAATAATTACTATTCCTTTTTTTAATTCACTTCAATATACGTTTTGTAAATGGGTTCATTGTGACCTTACGATCAAATAAATGTTGATATCTTTTTATTTTGTACAAATGTTTGTTAACCATTTAAAAAATATAGTCTATTTATTATGTGACCATATCATAGCGAGGTAATAGCTATAATCCCTAGAATGAATGGTTAATAAAAGCGGAATGAATTCGTCGATTAGGGTACAGCTTATTTCTACAATTTTCCAACTTGTACTGTAAATTTGTAAGAATTCTTGAGTTCTAAACCATGTCCAAACATTGGGCAAATATTGGGTTGTGTTTGTGTGGGAAGCGTTTGAAAATATGCCAATATTTGTTGAGAGCAAAACGTTCACGTCGAATTATTGATGAAAAAATTCCTCTTTTTAAAAGTTACGCTTCAGTTTTGAGATTTCAATCAAGGTATTCGAAAAAATGTGAGGTGTTTAGTGACCGTTCGTTAATGATTATTTAGAGATCGTGAGGTGCGGTCTGGCGTGACTTGGTTTTAGAAAACATTTTTTTTTTTTTTTTTTATCGTGCCAATGTTTCAATCTTTATTGAGATCATCTTCAGGGCCTGGGATTTATAAACATTGTTTAAACTTTTTTAAAGAATTTTGAATCCCTTAAGAATTTTTAAAGTCAATTATTTCTGTAATGTATAAATATGTATTAATAAATATGCATAAATATATAAAACAATCATCACATTCCACGCATTAAACATTTTACATAGTCAAATTCTTCAACAATTTGGCTTTCTTTTTCCTAATTATCCCCGTATATATAATCCTGAAAGGATACTCATACAAAAATGTCTTTCTATCTCTACATCCTTCCCCACTCCTTCAGAAACCAAAGTATATAGACATAAATCATCAACATCTCACTGGCACTCTCAACACGACACACAATAATGACATCTACACAGAAAATACTGAGTTTGTACAAATATTTTGATTGAATCGAAAATTCTAGCATTGTACAAATTCACTTTTTTTCACATCCTACATGTATTTGTAAAATTTAATCAATTAAATTCACTAATTTCGTGGTCCGCTTCACCAATTAATATATTACAATTAATTAAGGTTTTTAGTTGAGATTAAAAAGTCAATGGCACGAGCGGGATTCGAACCCACGATCTTCGGCTAGATACGCCGCTGCTCTACCACTTGAGCTATCGTGACCTCGATCCACTCGGACACTAACTTCCCATCTCAACCCCAGCTTTTGAATTGTCCCTCCTTTTTGCCATTTTTCATTTAAATTTAAACAATGTTTATAAATCCTAGGCCCTGAAGATGATCTCAATAAAGATCGAAACGTTGGCTCGATAAAGAAAATGTTTTTCTAAAACCTACGTCACACCAGACCGCATCTCCCGATCTCCAAATATTCGAAAAATATTTTTTGATATTTTTTCTTAAATTATAATTAATAAATGCGATTTTTTTATTGGTCATCAATTTCAAGTGTTTAAATATTTCAGTATCTCGGAGTGTTTAATGTGTCGTTTAATTGGGACGTACGTTATTAGATGGGATGTGAAATGGTCCAGTTCGAATGACCAATTAGATTATGTGCCTAGGGGGTGACCGGGCCCAACACTCGGAAGCCCCGGGGTAGAAATCCGCCTGAGCAGTCGTTAACAAGCGCTGTCACAATAGGTCCAATTTTCAACGACGTTAGAACCTGATTTTGATTGGCTCATTTCAGTCAGCAGTTTCCGAAAGAAAGACGGAAAGAGGGTGAGAGAGTGAGGGGGAAGGTGTCTATATTAGGGAAGTGAAAATATACATATATAAATATTATAAATTAGTGTATGAGGTTTATCAATTAGATATTATGTATATAATTGATTGTATGACTTGTTCTACTTGAAAATAATGGCCTCCAGTTGAAATGTGGAGTATGGCGTAAGTGTCTTACCTTGCATCATATGATATCATTCTTTTCCAAACTGTATGTTATATTCCATCAGTTCTCAACGGTTTTATTTTAGAATACGGCTCTAGAAATGGTGATATCAAAAATTTTAAATATTTACTTTTGGCTTTTGGCCCAATGACCCCGCGGTCGTGGGTTCGATTCCGCCCGACGCTCATTTTTTTCACGCAACCCTGCTCCCGAAAAGAATACTAATCACGTTTGTTGCTAATATGCAATGTTCATCAGGTCAATAATTTTTTTTAATAAAAAACCGCGTTACCTTAAACACCAATAAATTAATAACGTAGATTTCCCAAATAAAAATAAGATATATCGAAAACATCTGAAAACAATGCCACCACGTCTTATTAAAAATAATAAAAATACCAGAATATAGAAAAACTAATTTGCTGAGAAAATTATGTATCATCATATTGAACAATGAACACGAAAAGCGCGTTCTCATGATTTAACTTTTGTTGTTCTTTTACTACATAAATCAGTTTTTGTTCACAAGTTTCAATAGAAATTAATCAACTATTGATTTGATAGCTATTAAAGGTTCTTTCTTATGCATGGTTCTAACCAGTTTAATTTTGTTTTTCATTAGCATTGGTAATTCTGATAATTTTCATTTTTTTACAATAGAACTCGCATTTTCTCTTTATTTTTATAATTATCAAGTTACGTCATTTTTAGGAGGCATAATACATAAAGATCAGTAACTTGGGCAAAGACACCGCTTGGCATTGGCTGGTAAACCGAGGCAATTGGCACAGGTCTTAATTTTGCAACATTGCTTCATTTGAGCTTTGAGCGTGTTGCCTAAAGGTGACCATTCACGGTGCAGTCCAAACGGAGCTCCTAGCCGTTCCAAAAACCACGTCAATGGCAAAACTGAACTGGCGTGCCCGGCTGTGCGGAATATTCGACCGGTCCAAACTTCATCGCGCCACTCCAAATATTTACGGCGCGACGACGGTTCGTGAATGGGAAAACTCTCGTTTTTTGGCGCAGTCTCCGTCTTTCTGTCACTGAGCAAACATCTCCATCGCACATTCTCAAAAAGTCAAAAACGTTTATTCTTTATTGGCAATGACATCCTATCGAGAGTTTATTGTTGAGGTGATTGAATGGTATGAACCATTACCATGTTTATGAAAGTGGTGGACAATGATTATATTACCACGATAGAAATAAAAGAAATTCGATCGTGAACCAGTTGATATTTTATTGATTACCCCTAACAATGATCAGAAATCGTAGTAGAGAACTTAAGTTCCTTGTAGTTTATCCCTGTAGCGAGAAATCGTAATGTGGTTGCCAACCTTTCATGTATGTTTTCTAATCAAGGGGGTAACAAGCTGGAGTAAATATAAATAAGACGTTAATCTTTTTTTTTGTAAGGTTTTGGTTGAAATGAAAAAATAGTGTCACGAGGGGATTCGAATCCACGACATTCGGCTAAATACGCCGCTGCGCTAACCACTTGAGCTATCCTGACTTCGATAGTTCGATCCACTCGGGCACCAACTCCCCATCTCAACCTACAACCTTTCTAATTTTCTCTCTTTTTCCCATTTTTTGGTGTCGGAGAGGATCGATCCCGATCGTGGCACTAGCTTTTTCATTTCAACCAAAACCTTACAAAAAAGATTAAATAACTGAAAGAAGTAATTTGGTCAATAGAACACTAAATATAATGAATAAATAAGACGTTTCATCCATCCTTAAATAGTTCCTCCAATCAGCGGGTTCAAGGAAAGATCTTTCATCAAATTGATGTGGGTATTACGGCTTCTGTTCAGGAGCCACTTCTTACACCCTTTCGTCTTCGATTTTTTGCTTTTAATATGTAAATAAACAGAGGAGTAGCACAAGAGATCGTCATCCATTTTGAGAAGGTAATTCACTGGTTGACGTTCGGAGCGACTGGCGGTCGTGAATGTCCCCTCAAATTTCAGGCACTCCAAATGGAGCTGTACGCCTTGGCGCGGTTCCATTTGGAGTGATCGTGAATGGCCACCTTAAGGTTCCTTTTTGGTTTTTAACTACTTTAGAAATAAAAATACACCCATCGTAGTATAACGGTTGGACAGGAATCAGGCAAATTTTGTGTTTACACGTTTTAGGTCAACTTGAAAGGAATGTCTCATAACTTTAATGGCAAAAGTTCAACTGGTTCATACTTTACTTAACCAACTATAAAGTTCATTTTTGACAGTTTTTAGCGAAATAGTCACTAATGGAAATCAATTCTCTGTATTTTTAGTTATAATATATAATTGTAATCAATTTGACGTTAGTAAAACAAAACAAAATTCTGATTTGACGAGGTGTTTGAGTCCTGAAACGAACGGAATTGAACATATGCTTTCTGACAACGGATCGCGTGCAAAATGACATAACCTTATTGTAAACATCAAGCTGTCACATGGACTAGTAGGGTGTCAATTACACCACCAGAACTGAAGTTGCTACAAAACCAGTCAATTCTGGCGACACAGGTGATTCGAGTGGGAATTGGTTATGTGAGTTCATTAATTTAATGCTTTTGTCAACAGTACACATGTTTCGCTATTTCCCTTCTATTTTACTTGGTAATTATTGTAATGTTAAGTTTATTATACGAATTTATATTTCAAAATTGTTTTTTTTTATATATTTTGGCATTTACAGTTTTCAAGATTATTTAATGGATGAAAATATTTCCTAATAAAGTTCATTTATTGTACTTTTCGCGTGAGAAAAAACTGGCGGGTGTATTGTAAAAATATTGTCAAGGAAGGGGTAAGATGGCTGTACAACGTTTACAGAAGATTTGCCTCTGGAAGGCAAACAGCGATGGTAGACTTAACTCTTAATCATAAATAATTCACGGTTTACCACCTGAGTGAAACATAAATGTTTGCCATATCACAAGCTACTGTTGTTCCCTCCAATTACACAAACTTTTGCCCGCACAAGTTACAAGTTGTAATAAATTTAAAAGTTGATACTCGTTTATTGTAATTTTATTGAAAATCATTAGTAGAGGAATAAAAGGTCATAATGATGAAACGTAATAAATTTCCATTTACAAATTCTTATGGTGGAATTTACTTAAAGAAAGACAATTTTATCCGAGGGAAATACTTTAGTATGAACTTATTTGTAAGAAAGAATCGTTCAATTCTACCAAGTGCAATTTCTAATTGGTTCAAATAATTGCACATATTGATTAAAAATGGAGTTGTTTTCTTTACATATTTCGTGGTTGCTACCCCACCCAAAATATTCGCACAGTAGACTTCCTATTACCATCTGTTACAGTCAATGCAAATTTATTTAAATAATAAAACTGTTGGGTCGGAGGAAACTGCATTGCAGCCTTTTCCTCGCTAAAAGTCAAACTTTATATTAAAATATTATCAATAATAACGGACAATAGAATTGTTCTAAACATGATCAAATTAACATATTTATAAAACAATCAAACAATGCATTTTAATCAACCAGCAAATAATTGATTTTCAGCATTGAAATGATCCCAAAGTTTCAGAAAACTTAAAGCTCCCTATCATCTTATCGTCCTATTAGTTTGTTACCCGTTCCTTGAAAAATTAATTTACGAAAGAATTATCTACCATTTACCAGACCAATAGTTTGGATTTCGAACCCATCATTCCACTACTCATCAACTTAACAAAGTTACAGATTTCATTTACTTCACGTCTCTATCAGAAACTGTACGCGACTGGAGAGTTAATAGATGTTTCTCAGGTTAATCGGATAAAGTTAACTATTTAGGACTTACATTTAATAGAAGACCAACTTGGAATCCATACACACACAAGATTAAAAAAACATTCAACAAACGATTTAAAATGCTTTATTACCTACTTAACCGACAATCAAAATTACCATTAAAAGCAAAGCTTTCAACATAATCATACTTACTCAAACCTATTCGGATGTACACGTGCCAAAGTTTTTGGATCCGCAAAATATTCCAATATTCAAGGATTACAAAGTTTTCAATCCAATATTTTGAGATTAATTGTATCTGCCCCTTTTTACGTATACAATAACACACTTCACAGAGATCTTCACATGCCAACAGTTTTCTCATCCATCAAAACACATCACAGACGTATTCATAGCCAATTACAAAATCACACAGCCACATAAATACGATTACTCCATTCCCCACAGTTACAATGTCAGAAGCTAAAAAGAATACGGATAAGAAACCTCTTAAATGATTAATATCATTTTATTAATCCAGAGCAGCTACCAAAATGGCTTTCACGAAACACCTATAATGACACAATCATAAATCCAATCTGCTGGTTGTATACAATACATATAAAGTTGTCGATAAAAATAAATGAAAACAAAATATTTCAGATTCCTTTTCAAAGTGCAATTACTTAACTTTTTATTACCTCGTTTTGTGTAGAGTCAAAAATGGAAAATAGTGAATTTAAGTTTTCAGACGAAATAAAATATTTCTAAGGTAATTACATTTGTTTCTTTTTGTGTTAATAAAAAGAGATAAAAAATACTTTAATTTCTAGTCTGATTCTGTACGTTGTGTCAATTGTAAATGTTAAACCTATAAAAGAACGAAATTAGCCTTATTTTGCTACATTGGTATTACCTAAGTATTCTCAGAGAAATTCAAGCCACTTAATGAATTTGGCATCATTGTCATTATTACGATCTTTGCTTGGATCCCCTTCACTCGAAGCAGCTCGTTTCACACACGAGTCTAAAATAAAAATTAAAAAAATATCCGTGTCACAACCTCAAACAAATTAATCGTGACCTGATAGAAATAAATTACAACAATAACCTTCTAAAAAATAAATGTATTCAGATTAAGAAAATAAAAATAAAAATAAGTGATCTCTGACATACATAGCTCCTTGCCATTTACAAAAAAGAGCGAGTGCCTTCAACAACTTTAAAGAGATCCTCGTCCTTTTCTGTCCCATCTCGCACTGCCGAGCCTGCGGTTGGGGATTAGCTTATCCTTTGAGAAAATCCTTGTTGTTGAAAATATTGTTGTAAAAAAATTACCAATAAAAACTAAAAGAGAAAAAAAGAAAATTGTTATTCTTATACATTCAAATGTTTGAAATATGGCGAGGAGGGGCTTAATGAAATAATTAAAGACAGTTTACAATTAATTAAGGTTTTTCGTTGAGATAAAAAAGTCAGTGTCACGAGCGGGATTCGAACCCACAACCTTCGGCTAAATACGCCGCTACTCTACCACTTGAGCTATCGTGAGTTCGATCCACTCGGACACTAACTCTCCATCTCAACCTACAACCGTTCCAACCTTCCCTTTTTTTTGCCCGTGGCCACTTCATAAGTCGCTGAGAATCCAATCCTATTACACTATAAGGTTATAACGTTTTTTTTTTGCCTTATGAACTATGCATATTAGCCATGGTGACGAATTCTCTTATATGTGTGTTCAAATTGGGGGGGGGGTTGTCGTGAAAAAAGGGCCAGAGGCGACGGTGGGAATCGAACCCACGACCGCGGCGTGAGTCTCTCATGCTAACCACTCGGCTATCGGTTGTAGGTTGAGATGAAGAGTTAGTGTCCGAGAGGATCGAAGTCACGATAATTCAATCGGGTAGAGTAGCGGTGTATTTAGCCGAAGGTCATGAGTTCGAATCCCGCTCGTGACACTGACTTTTTTATCTCAACAAATTTTAAAACCGAAAAAATAATACACACAAAAAAATGCATGCTAAACTGACAACCATATCAAGCATATCTCATTATTTTCATCTTGTAACAAAGCAAAGAAATCCTTATAAACGAAAAATATTTTATTAAACTGCTGCAATGGAGGATAAAAGATTTGAAAAAAGTTTGACGTCTCATAGATACTTCAACATGTCACCAATAACCGTCAAGCAGTTTCGAAGTCACGTTGTGTATATTAGAGATCACTTATTTTTATTTTATTTTATAAATCTGAATACATTTATTTTTAGAAGCTTATTGTTGAAGTTATTTGGGTCAGGTCCCGATTTTTGTCTTTTTGCGATTAATTGTTTGAGTTTGTGGCACAGATATTTTTTTAAATTTTTATTTTAATTTTAGTTTTACTCTGGTGAGTGAAACGAGTTGCTTCGTGTGAAGGGGGGATCCACGCAAAGATTCTAATAGCGTATATATGGTTATAAGTTTGCGATGTCTGTTAATGCCTGAAAAGGATATTTTTTGTGTTATATTAAATTATCTTGCAAACTGATCAACTTCTAATCTACCTTTCGATAAAGAAACAAAAACGTTCTAAAAGGTTTTGCTAAAACAGCAGGTCTTAAAGAGTGTGAGCCTATCTAGTGTCATTAGAAGAAATAGGGATATAAATGATTCTCCGAACAGGTACGCTCAGTAACCTCGTGGTTCTTTTTGTTCTTTATTTATGTTATGTAAGTTGTATCATTATATTGCTGGTAATTATTTCTTATATGTTTTGAATTTGTAAAGGTTTTATAAAATTTATTGTCTTACATTATAAATTTTACATTTAAGATGTTGAAATATTTGAAAATAAATTACACCTTGAGTTCGCTATGAAACATGAACAAAGAACGTCTAGAACCGCTTTAGGAAGAGAAGAGGTTTAAATAAAGCAAAGTTTTACCGTTGTAATTACTTTAGTAGTAATCCATTCCTGGACTTTTATTTCTTAACGCAGATTTTAAGGTGATATCAAATTGGTCACTAGATAGTTATTTTCACGCGATAAATTATCACTCCACTCCCAGGCATTCAATTGACCACCAGTTCGCTTCTATTTATCAGAGAAAAAAGAGTTACACCCGAACGTAAAAAGAATGCCCTGAGAGAGAAAATCAAATTTACCTTTCGCCTTGAAACTGACTAGCGGCCGGTCGGAAAGAAAGCGCGTCTTTTTTCCCCATGGTAATTGAAAGTGAAATATTCTCACTTTAACAGCCCCCGTAGAGTTAAGTCTATAATAAATCCGTAAGGACGAGATGGAGCGAACGGCGTAATGTGATATTTATCTTAGTATTTCCACGCCATTTCTCTTATTGGCCCGTTTTCTCCATTGGAGGCACAATTAGCGGCAGACACTCGGCAAGTTATTATTGGTAGCCCGAAGTTAATGGAATGTACCTTGATGCATAAATTTACAAAAACAATCACCTGGCAATTGTTTATAACATTTATAAATAAATCTGTACTTTCGGACCTTTTTTATTATTTAGGAGCAACTCATCTCTAACATTGTTTAAATATATTTATTTATTTATTTTTATCGTGGTTGTGCCGACATGAGAAAGGTGAAAGTGAACTCAAGCAGTACTTGATAGTTTTACATTGAATGCGTTTTTGAGACCTTAAAGGCTCAGGAAGTGAATAAGGATATTTTTATTCTTTTCAGAGCCAAAGATTTTTTTAAAACTTAGATCATTTTTTGGATCCAGAAACTTTGAAAGAGCCATAAGAAAAAAATTTGAAAAGTATTAATAATTATACACAATTCTGAAGAAATATCCAACTTTTTATACTTGCCGGCTTTCTTTTCAGGATGTTGGGCTACAGAAATTCCCAGACTCCAGATAATTATTTATTTAACTAATTATTCAGAAATCGTAAGATGCGGTCTGGTGAAGAAAGAATAAGTATGTCAGGATTATTTTTGAGAAAATTTTTGGTTTTGGTGTATGTTTGTTGAGATATATTGTGTTGATTTGAGGTGAGGTGTTATAAGTGATTTGTTATAGTGTTAATGGATTTTGATCGTGTTATGTCTTTTTCTTCCTGTGTTTTTGTGGACTTTTGGATGTCGTAGTCTACATCAGTAATTAATTTATCTGTTGGAAAATCTGTTTTGTTGTAAGGAATGAATGTTTGGGACGAAGTGATAGGAAGTTCTGGATTTCTGGAGGAATGTTAGTTTCTGTTAGGTTTAGGAACCATTTGTTTGTGTTAACAGTGTTTGTTTGTTGATTAAGTTGTTCAATTTTTTGATGTTTTTGTTTTTAATTTGGTCAAAATGGATATTGTATGCATCTTTTTGATGTGTGTAAAAAAAATTTAAAATGTCTGTAGGTGTTATGTTGGCGGCATTGAGTTTTAATTGGTGTAATTTTTGTGTTCATGTATTAATATTTTGATGCTCATGGTCATTTCTATGTTTAAAATGTTTCTTTTGAAATATATTGTGGCTTTATGCATGTCATTAATTCTGGTGTTTGGCTGTCTTAGTGTGGCATTTGTGAAGTTAAAATTGTTTTTGATATGAGTAGGAAATACCTTTTGTTGTCTGCATTTCAACAAAAAGCTCTCTGGTTGATAGCCGATGCCAGTTTCTTCTCATTGTTGGCGATGTCCTTCAGAATACTTTTAGCTTCATGTCCATATTTAGTTGCAATTTGTTCATAGAATCCCATGTTCTTCTCGTGTAGAAATGTGTGGTGATTAGTGACCGTTAGTCGATATTTATTCAGAAATCGTGAGATGCGGTCTAATCACCGGCACTGCCCAACTAGTAAATCATACCAACAAAAATACAGTAAAAACATAACAACAATTACAAAATACAAAATAAAATAAAATATAAAAACATAACAAAGCCAATTACAAACTAAAAATAGAATATAACAAAGATAAAACAAATGAAGTAAAACAGTTACTCAACTATTTGATTATTTAGCTTATTGCATTGTCAGAAAATTAATGCAAATTTAAAATTATAAAATAAAAACAATTAAATAAAATATTTTAAACTTTTTTATTAATTAAATAACAATTAATATTATTAATTAAAAATTAAAATAAACCCTTGATTATTCTCAGTACACTTCTCCCAACGCAAAGGCATTGACTCTATAGGCTCTGAAAATAATTTTGAGTCTTTGTTGTTATCAAATTATGTTAACGCATTTTCTAGTGACCTTTTTGTCGATATATATATATATATATCGATATAATTCATTTTTCTTTTGTTAAACGTTCCCCAGGTTTCTGAAAAATAGAAGACGGTAGGCGAGAGAGCTGGTGAATAGAGAGGGTAGAACCAAGATCCCACAGTTTTTGGCATTTCCCGATTGAACAAACATGGCTTCAATAATGGCAATTTCTGGTGCATTCTTCAATTTGAGAGAAATTCATTTTTCTTTTTCCACAATTCAAGAAGCTGTAGTAATACAGAACAAATGAAGCCCACTAAAGAATAACCATCACCTTTTTTTGATGAGTTGGGGGTTTTGAAAATAGTGGTACTGCTTCTACTTTGTCGAGTCACTGGGCAGAACATCTGATTTTATCGTAAATAATCCACTTTTCATCACCAGTGACAATTCTATCTTTTCCGGCAAAGAATTTTTTTTTGCCGATCGTTTAATGCATGAGGAATCCTACTTTCGAGCTTTTTCGCCTTTGTAGGAACCATTTCTATGCAAGTTCTCTTTGTTGTTCAGGGAATTTCTTCGGCAAAAGCTTGCAGAACATCATCATCTAGGAAAGAAATCCTTCCACGACCTTCTTTCTATTCAAGGTCTCTCTCTCGAAATTTTATAAACCGTAGCTGAACCGTGCTCTCATTCATTCTGCCATCGCCCAAGACCATTAAAATTCCTGGCCGTTTGGGCAGAGCGGTAATTGGCAGAAAACATGAAAGCCTGCATTATTTTCCGGACAACCCAATACTGAGTAACCTGATCAATTAAACACTAAGTTCTCCTGTGAAAGGACAAGACAGGTGTGATGTAACTACCAAATCTAACAATGCTAACTAGACAGTCAATGCGATTATTAAGCTATTTCCAAACAAAAACAAGTGCGTTTCAAATTTTCATCCTGGATTCTGAAAACAATAATGTGAAATGATTAAGTCAACAATCTAAGGAAATTAAGGTATCATTTTTTTACAGTATGATTTACTAGTTGGGCATTGTCCGTAATTGGAATTAAACATTAAATAAATAAATAGCTGAGATTCATAGACTTATTCATTTTTGTACCCAATAACCTGAAAAGGAAACATGTTAGGCTTCAAAAATATATTTTATGTGAAATGAATCATTTATCAAAAACCCCAAAGTTCCATACTGTATATTTACGTAATTCTGTAATGTCGTGTTGTTATCCTTCAATTGCAATAGCAAATTTAATAAAAGTTAATTTTCAATTGGCACTAACGTACAATCACAGTGAACAGGAAAATCACAAATTGCTTATAAAGGCCCGACAGGTAGAAAATAAACAATTTAATTGAAAACACAAGAACATTGCTATAAATCACTAGTCTGTATTAATGTTCCTGCTGTTGAAGTTTTTTAATCAGGAAAATGAGGTTCAAATGACATTCCGTGAAGATTTTTCTGGTCTTGACAAGAGGAGCGGAACGAATAGTTACATAACAACCTTTCCATAACAGATATATTTTTTAAGAGAAAAAATAATTATTTTTTTTAATTTTAAAGACGGCTGACAAAATGTATTTACATGCTGAATGCGCAACAAAATCTATAACTTAAAGAGTTTTAACCTAAAATATGTATATATTTTTGTTTAATGACATTTCATCAGTATAATTCTAAAAACGGTAATCACTGCTAATGGGATATAAATTATTTTATTTTAATAAATCAGCATATTTATTTCTAAGTCGTAAGTTGTAAATTTAATTTACTCCAATTGTTAATAAAATTACAGCATTGCTGACGCGAAGTGGTCAGGCCATCCAACTCGCATTCGCCACGCTGCGCCAGTGGTTCTGGTTTCGAATCTCGTCATATCCAATGGTATTTTAATTAAGAAAAATGTAAAAAATAAATGAATATTTGGAGATCGAGAGATGCAGTCTGGTGTGATGTAGTTTAAAAAAACATTTTCCTGATCGTGTCAACGTTTACATCTTCATGAAGATCAACTTCAGGGCCTGGGGTTTATAAACATATATATATTCCTTATATAACATTTTAATAATTCATTATATTTCGTGGTCCGATTGACCAAACAACTTCTTTCAATTAATTAATCTTTACGTAAAATATTGGTTGAAATAAAAAAGCCAGTGTCACGAGGGGGATTCAAACCCACGACCTTCGGCTAAATACGCCGCTACTCTACCACTTGAGCAATCGTGACTTCGATCCACTCGGACACCAACCTACAACCTTTCGAATTTCCCTCCTTTTTGCCATTTTTCAATTTGCTTTTTCATCATTATTAATAATGACAATCCAGTATTGATGACGCTTTTTTCATAACTATGAATTAGGCCATCGATTTTAATATAAAATCAATTTATTTTATGCACTCTCAACACGACACGCAAGGATGGTACAATTACACAGAAGGCAAACACTTTGAGCCCTGAAGATGATCACAATGAAAGATCGAAATGGCACGATAAAGAAAATGTTTTTCTGAAACCTACATCACACCCGACCGCATCTCACGATATCTGAATAATTATTTTATAATGAAAAAGGCATTTGAGTTTAATTATAATCCATCGTAATTTTTGAGAACAGTATATATAATCAAAATGTGTCTAGCTACTGGTACCGAATTTTAAATGATTTCTTTTGTAATAACTAAATTGGAAAAACGTTGATCATTATTTGAGAGTTTTTTTGTATAATATCGTGTTTCATGTTTCCTCGAAGATTGATGAAATGGCTGTGACTTCGTGTTCCGATACAGACGGTTCATAATGCAAACTGAATTGGTTTTCGGTTGATTAGCTGGTGGCGAGTAATTTGCCGGGTTCTACAGCAAACATGCCCTGGATTCTACTCGTTCTCAACGCTGTTTCCCTTTCGTTAACAATAAATTTGCAAGATGTTTCAAAAACGAGAAATGCATTTTTTTCTGTGTCGTGTTGAATATACAGCTGCAGGAACGATATTGAATCGTATTTGCTATTCTGATAATAAACTAATAAACAATAGAAAATTATCACGAATTAAACTCACTTTGAGAATCGCACATTTTATTAAATAATGTGTGGTGATTAGTGACCGTTAATCGATATTTATTTAGAAATCGGGAGATGCGGTCTGGTGTGATGGAGGTTTCAGAAAAACATTTTCTTTATCGTGCCAACGTTTCGATCTTTATTGAGATCATCTTCAGGGCCTGGGATTTACAAATATAGTTTACATATTACAATTACATTTTGGATGTGGAAAAGTGAATTTATACAATGCAAAATATATTTTATATATTCAATCAGAGTATTTCTACTCACTCACAGTGTTTGTCTTCTGTGTAATTGTGCCATTAAATAATGTCGATAATTTTTTGATGGTCAGATATTATAATAATATAATATTAATAATAAACCTTTATTTGGACATAATGGAAAATACAAAAGAAAAAATAATTTTTCGGCTTCCAAATAAAAAAAAATAGTGTATAATTATAAAAAAAAAAATTTATTCTTCTCTAAATTGTAATTGTTATCACTACTAGTGCAGAATAACCGGGGAGGTAAAATTAACAATTTATTTTTATTAATAAAACAAGTAAAAGATAATATTAATTTTTTAAAAACTCTGACACTTAATCTCTTGAGTCAAGAATGTAGGAATAGAAAAGATAAATGGTGGAGTGTGTTCTTCAAACTTTTTAAAAAGATAGTTCCTACTCACCGTAAGTTCTTTCAACGATGAGGCAACAACAAAAGATTAAAACGGCTGTGAATTAAAATAAATATTATTATTTATTTATTAGCTTTGAGGAATTTTAAATTTGATAGGTCTTACTCACCGTAAGTTCTTTCAACGATCCGGAGTTCGAGCCTGCAGCTCATCATCAGGTTGTAGAGCTCCTTCAATTGCCTCATAAAAATTTTATATTTATCTTTAGATTGTATTTCCTTTTAAACTTCTTCATTCTTATATTTCATAATTGTGTGCGTTAAAGATTCATCGAATTATATTAATTAGCTTCATGGTTAATAATGGCAAATATCTATCAACAACGTAGCTCAGATGCTCGTTACCGAACCGACATTTGTCTCGTCTTTCCCTTGGCAACTGAGTTTTGGCACGAAATGTCAGGTGATGCGCGATCTTAGTTTACATACCTCATTCATATAATCTAATAATAGTAAAAGCGTTTTGAACCTTCTTTTAAAGGGGATGACGGTGGAAAAAAACGTGCGAATAAATCAAACGGCGACGTTTTAGCGATATTATACAAAATCTAGGGGCGGTCGGATTGTTTTTGTACCATTAGAAAATATATGCTTGCAATCGGATGAATGAGAGGTGGACGGGAAATTTATGTGAAACCCTGTTTTCCGACTTGACATTCCGAGGCAGTCCGTGAAATTCTCCTTGCGTCCGAGATAAGCGCGACGCTCTAGGAAAATAGAAAATCTCTCTCTCCGTTCGGAAAGCAGATAAACTCTCTGATTTATGTTTAAGTGGATCAAGAGTCGGAGAGGGTTGGCTGGGGTACCCAGGGACGGAAAACACCAGTTAAATCAGATTCCCTTACCAACCCTCTCGGTGAAGATTCGTTCCGCTTAGTCTTAATTACATTAGCTTCATTAAATTGTTAATTACTTCTCTGACAATGTACGTGCACTGATCGGATTCCAGCAGCCAAAACGAGATCGTTAAAGGACACAAGATAAACGAACGAATAGAAAAAAGAACAAAATGAAGAGAGGAAAAATATCCAGTTTTTTTCAGCATTAAAGAAAAATTAATTTTCACCTTTTAAATTAAAATTTCTAAAACAGTATTCTATTACTGAGTTAAAAAATAATGTTTCTATAAAAAAAACGCTCGGTCGAGTTTGATCGGGTTTGAGGTTAAAATGTACTAAACTTTTATGTCATATGAGTTGGTTAATACGTTTGGTGTACATATTTGTTTAGGGGTTGACAAATACCTGAGGCCTGAGGTCATCGCCTGCCCTCTGAGTGTCTCCTTTTCTTGGCCTTTCGCGCGTATATTTAAATCTGCAACCACATGAACGTCTCAATCTGTTACTGATTCTGCTTTATGTGAAAACTAATTCGATATCCTAAAATGCTCGCCAATCATTCGTACCTCAGGTTGTCGACTACAGAATAGTTTTAAAAACTAATNTATATATATATAATTTTTGTACTTGGTGGCAAGAACGCTCGGAAACCCGTCTTATATTTCAATCAACTATTACCTAAAAATGTTTCCCCATAATAGGTGATCCCATGCTCATAACCACGCCTTGTTAGCTACTATTTACAAAATAATACGCACAATTTACTACTTGTAGCATTGAATATATTTTCATAAAATTTATGTATGTAGTTGGAACGAGTTTTAAAATGAAATTATTCCGTTAATTTCAAATGCAGTTTCGGATAATACAGAATAATTTATTAGTTTATAAAGGTAATAATTTGAGAAACAAATCCGTACATCGTAAACCGATTAATTAGGAAAATAATTATTATATGAAATGCTATAAGAAAAATATTAGTAAATAATTTTCGTTTTCAATGAAATGTTTTTCTTTCAATATGTTTTCAGTGGTGAATGTTTCACATTTAATTCGTTAACTGTAATTAGTTATTAATATAATATTTATTTATAAGAATGAATGAATAATAAAATTAATTGTTGATAATATAATTTTCTTCAATAATACAAAGTATCTCATGTCAGTTAGTATTATATAAAAGGCCTTTTTTTAATTACTAATTTTACTGCTGAAGAATACCAGAAGTTCTTTTTTAATGACTTTTTTGGTTGAGATGAAAAAGTTAGTGGCACGAGCGGGATTCGAACCCACGACCTCCGGCTAAATAAATATTTACCACTTGAAAAATGGCAAAAAGGAGGGGAAAGATTGGGAGTTGGTGTCCGAGTCGATCGAATCACGATAGCTCAAGTGGTAGAGCAGGGGCCTATTTAGCCGAAGATCGTGGGTTCGAATCCCGGTCGTGGCACTAACGTTTTCATTTCAACCAAAACCTTACATAAAAAGATTAATTATATATACGTCTATATATACGTCTGATCACCTTCACTCTCCCCGAGTTCTCGCTATTCCTCGGATTAAACAACCCCTTTCACGCTGATAAATTACATCCATTCAAAAAAATTAACATAAACACAACAACTGATACAACAATGAAAATCTGATCATATTTACTCCCCAAGAGTAGTCGCTATTCCTTGGGGCGGGGTCAAACCTACTCCATTCGCGCTAATAACTTACTTTTACTTTTAAGTCGTCGCACACTCACTCCAGACACCCTATGGTACTCGATATACTTAGGTGCGATGTTGTTTTATGTATATAATTTTATATTGAAAAGATCGATTGAGGAAAAATAAGAAGTTAATAGCAGAAACATAACGTGTAATTACTGATTTTAAAATGTTAAGAATGGTTAATTTTCAAAATAGCAATTATATTTTTAAAGTTCTAATGAAACCGACACATTTTTCAAAAACACACTGAAGAAACTGAGAGTTCTTTGAATATATTTTGTCAGTTTTTCTTCATAAAATCCTTAAATATAATTGAAATTCCTTGTATATATCTTTATGTAGAAATATGATGCGTATAAATATTTGACCTGAGTTTTATGTTGTAATTATGTACATAAATTGTACTTTTAAGAAGTTAACCTATAAATTCCACCTTGAATCCATTTCCAGAAATAAACTTTCATCTATTTACAAACTCATTATCATTACTAATTTATTCAGAAATTCTAAAATTTACAAACAATGCAAATAAAATATAAGAAAAGTTAATGATTGTGAACAATGATCTTAACTTTTTAACATTCATTCCAAATTTATTTCAAAAAAAGTTTTTCACTTTCAACGCTCATATCTGGTGCTCAATAAAAAAAATCCGTATTCATATCATTTTGATTTATATGTTAAATTGATTTTATATTTTAAGAGCGTTTTATTTAGGTCGACGCGAGTGGCATTCGTTTCACGTAAGCCGATATAAATAATATCCCAAGTCAAGTAGACCGGTAAATCAATACCGTTACAAAAAGTATTCAATCTTCAATTCCTTTCAACCGATCACCGTACTGCCCTGAAGGAGCAGGAGTAGATTTTATGAAGGATGGGACCATTGAGAAGCCTTCCTTTTATATCTAAACTTAATTTGTATATACCAGTTCGATATCATCCACCCACCATACAATGCAAAAACCCTATATCAGTTTTTATTACTTTTTAATTTAATCCGTTTATTAAAACTAGTTTTATTAGGCAAACCATTAATTTTACAATAATATATAAAGAATAAATAAATGTTTACATTCTTATAAACTCATTGGTACATTAAGATTTTCCTTTCACTATTCACTAATGTTTAACTACTAGTTATTATGGCTTTGTTCTTTTTAGCCTTCTGACGGTGTTTCGATTATGTAGGAGTTTGGTCGTTTCCACATTCACGTGCTGGCTGAGGCGAGACTAGATTTTGGGGGCAAATCTGTATTTCCGCCGTGAGCTCAGGGAGCTTAAGATTACTATGTAAGTCCTTATTCCTTACGTACCAAGGTGCATTGACCAGCCAGGGAAGAAAATCCGATAAGTTTTATGCTTGACATTTCCCGAGGTTTGGCTCTTTTGTAGCAAAATTTCACTCCTGTTTTATCTTATTGCATTTTAGTTTTCTTTTTGTAATATGGAAGGTAAAGTTTCAGGACATTGTTGCGCATGATGATTGTAACGCATTGAAATTTGTTCAGGAAACCCTTGCGTGTTAAACAACGCTGTAGGTGAGTCGGATGTGAGGTAAAATAAGTCGAACTATTTTTCTTAACGACTGTGCACGTTAAATGTTTCAATTTAAAGCGAGGGGATACCTAGAAGTCCTTTTCACGGGAAGTTACCTTATATTAAGAAGTAATTTATGCTTCAGTGCGGACTTGATGCCAAACTTGGTTCATATAGGAGCCATAACTGTAGTAAGAGACTAGGGGCTGACTTAACTTCACTGAAGTAAGCCCTGTTTGTGAGGTAAATGAGCCTAAGTCGTTGTTATTTCAGTCAGAGGACCAGAGGGGTGTGTCATTAGCATAAACAGGAAATGTTGGCTGAGCGGGAGGCAATAAGGCTAACCAAGTCCACTCTTACCCATCCCCAACAGGGTCATTAATTAAATTGTTGTGCCGCCGACCGTGAGTTTCCTTTGTATGTAAATATGAACATTTTTCCTAACTCCATAAAAATTATTTCACCCGTGGCTCCGCACTTGAAAATGTGATGTAAAACGGCAATTATTCCTGGGGCTTTATCTCCCTCTTGTGAATTTCTGGCTGGAGAATAATAATCTTTAGTTAGAACTCTTGGCCCTTTGTGGTCTATGACCTTCAAACAATAACATAACAATGAAAATGTTCGACTTGGTATAAATTTTTGTTTAAGCTTATCAGTCATCACAGGCAACAAAATAAATGTATTCCATCAAAATATTTGATAAATTTCCAATTATCAAAAATATATTATTGTATTAGATACACTAAAAAATTAACTAAATAAAAAATAAATAAATTATTTTTATTTACTTATATACTGATACCATTCTTGCACAAAACAATATAAATATATAACAAGTAATTACACATAAAAAGAACTCATCATGCTAACAATATTCATACTAGTAATTATTACAAGGTTTACACATAATATGGTGTTGTTTACAATAACATTCATAGACGTTAAAAAGAAAAAAATTATGTAAAAACAATGAATTTTTATGCCTAGATTGTCAAGATTTGTTTAGCAAATTGTGAGGTTTGTTCAGAAAATTATTAATATAGAAATTAAGTAATTTTATGTTAGGGATGTCATTTGCGAAGCACATTATTCTGTCTAGCGGTGGGGTTTTTTCCATAGTTTGTATTCTGGCAGGAATGTAGAAGGTAAGATGATAAGGAGTAGTGGCGAAGTTAATACTGCTTACAAGTTGAGCACAGTCGATGTATGAATTAATAATTTAAAAAGAATTACTAAGTCGAAGTGTAATCTGCGTGTTTTTAATGGGATTAAGTTTAACTCAGATTGAAACTGGTTATAATCGGAAAGGATTATTCTCAGCTTAAAGGCAACCATTCATAACAATTTATTTTATACTATCTTAAGAACAATTCACTAATTTCGTGGTCCGCTTGACCAATTAATACATTACAATTAATTAAGGTTTTTAGTTGAGATAAAAAAGTCAATGGCACGAGCGGGATTCAAACCCACGATCTTCGGCTTGGTACGCCGCTGCTCTACCACTTGAGCTATCGTGACCTCAATCCACTCGGACACCAACTTCCTATCTCAACCCCACCTTTTGAGTTTTCCCTCCTTTTTGCCATTTTTCAAATGTCGTGTAATCGGATTGAATTCTCGGCGACAAATGATAGCTCAAGTGGTAGAGCAGCAGCGTATCTAGCCGAAGATCGTGGGTTCGAATCCCGCTCGTGCCATTGACTTTTTTATCTCAACTAAAAACCTTACTTAAGAATAATATTCAACTGAAGATCTCACCATAGAGGAATATAATAATGTAATATAATTTATCGCTAAATATTTTGAATGTGGAGAGAAAAAGCCTTAGCTTAAAGAAGCTTTTAAACTTGTGGATTTTACTTTTTTGGCTAGTTTTATAATCACGTATTAAAGAAAACACATATGGTTCATTGATTAAAGTAAATTATCTTATAAGAGTCACAACGGAAAAGTTTATATGTATTTAGTAGTCATAATTGACTGTATTAATTATTTTAATGAATTTTATTATAAGATTAAGTTGAAAAAGCAAATGGGGAGAGCGGGATTCAAACCCACGAACTTCCTCTCAATACTCCTATGCTCCAACCACTTAAGCTGTCGAGTTCAAGTGTTAAAAAGGCACGTTAGCTCAAACGGTTAGAGCAGTGGCGTATTAAGTCGAGGGTCGTGGGTTCGAATCCCACTCGTGACACTTGCTTTTTCAACTCAACCAAGTCCTTGATTAAAATTATAATTAATGTGTGGTGATTAATGACCGTTAATCGATAATTATTCAGAAATCGTGAGATGCGTTCTGGTATGATTTAGGTTTCAGAAGAACATTTTCTTCATCGTGCCAACCTTTCGATCTTTATTAAAATCATCTTCAGGGCTCAAAGTGTTTGTCTTCTGTGTAATTGTGTCATTCTTGCGTGTCGTGCACTCTCAACACGACACGCAAGAATGGCACAATGACACAGAAGACAAATACTTTAAGCCCTGAAGATGATCTCAATGAAGATCGAAACGTTGGCACGAAAAAGAAAATGTTTTTCTGAAACCTACATCGCACCAGACCGCATCTCACATTTTCTGAATAATTATAATTAATAAAAAGTTCATGTTCAAAATGGTAAGTGTTCCTCGCAATTTATTTCATTCATATTATTTTATCATATTATTTACTGCTAATCTTTTTATGGAATTAATCAATGAAATATTTATCGTTTTAGACAGGAATTTTAGTGGAGGTTGTTTATTGTAGATACAATTCGTATTTATTTTTACATTAAAATTTTAGATAATCTTTTATGTTTATTTGCATTTCAAAATTTATAAAATATCTCAATGAAGATAATCTATAAGGAAAAATAAAATATTATAAAAGAGAAAAAAGATTTCAGTTTATGAAATAATTGAATTTTATAACAAAAAATATTTAGACACTGTTTTATATATAAATGTCTAACAAAACATAATTAGACATTTCTATATCTGTAACTTAAATTAGTAGTTCTAAATCGTGTAATATCCTATAATATAGAATGCGGGAGATATATGTTACAAGCAAATAGTTAATAAATAATTCTGGTGTGATTTCAACAATTTACTGAAGCGGAATGAACGCCTATTTGGAACAATTCCTAAAAACAAGTTGCTTCGCAGGAGGTTTAAAGCAAAAATGTTTGTTAAAACAAAGTTGAAGCTCAGTGAGATATTTCTGTTGCAGAAAGTACAAACCCTTGTTTAAAACTAACTTTTCCATTGACAAATCCCCAAACGGTGACACGCAAACACGCACACGCATATGAACTCACACTTAGCTAAAAGATGGGGGCGTCTAATTTTGACTTGCACACTCTGTCCTTCCTAGATTGCGCTTTTCCTTTTAGTTCCTTAAAGGATCCTAATTGTACAGCTTGCTACTATTATTGTAAATATTAGAACAAAGTGAAAGTTGAATTCGAAACTGCTTGACGGTTATTGGTGACATGTTGAAATATCTATCAGAAGTAAAACTTTTTTCCAAATGTTTTATTCTCCATTGCTGCAGCTTTCTAAAATATTTTTCTTTTATAAGGATTTCTTTGTTTTGTTACAAGATGAAAATAGTAAGATATGCTTGATATGGTTGTTAGTTTAGCGTGTATTTTTTGTGGGTATTATATGTTCGGTTTTAAATTTTGTAATAAAGTCTTGGTTGAAATAAAAAAGTCAGTGTCACAAGCGGGATTCGAACCCACGACCTTCGGCTAAAGGTTCGGCGCTACTCTACTACTTGAGCTATTGTGACTTCGATCCACTCGGACACCAACATCCCATCTCAACCTGCAACCGTTCGAATTTTCCCTCTTTTTGCCATTTTCAAATGTCGTGTAATCGAACTGGATTCTCAGCGACTTATAAAGTGACGACGAGGAGCTGTTTAGTGCCATTTGAAAATGGCCAAAAGAGGGAAGGTTGGAACGATTGTAGGTTGAGATGGAGAGTTAGTGTCCGAGAGGATCGAACTCACGATAGCTCGAGTGGTAGAGTAGCGGCGTATTTAGCCGAAGGTCGTGGGTTCGAATCCCGTCCGTGACACTGACTTTTTTATCTCAACCAAGATCTTACGTGGAAAGAATAATTAATTGAAAGATGAAACTTGGTCAATTGACCACTAAAACGTAAATGAACTTGTAATAAAGACTGATCACTGCTATGTATTATCGAGGGATTGACATGTCACCTTTGCTTTGCTAGATCACAGACATTCATTACAAGGATGACCATGAATACATGAACTAATCACGCCCGGGGAGGGTAAGACAATCTTATCCACCCTGTTTTGCCCATATCTAACTAAATTATCACACCCCTACAGCTGCCCCCTTAATCATCCTCCCCGCCCGTCCCTCAACCGCCCCCTTGTATAATTGTATTTCTCCAAGATGGTATAACCACGAGTTAGAATTAACCAGTAGTAATAGAGACTTGAGGGGCCCTCCTGTCTTACTAATTGCAAACCCGGTCTGCTCCCCACCTTTCATCACTTTGAAAATTTGCATGTTTAATTCTACACGTTGCATAACTTCAACAGGTTATCTTTGGTAATTGAACCAGGAGAAGTTTCTAAGTTAATTACATGAAAAGTTTGAACATTTTCCTTCGGACAAAACGACCGTTGAAACAATGTTCAGTATTTGACCAATCACGTCAACGAACAGCATGCTTATACCTAACAATTCGATCCTAGTAGCATTTTACAAAGAAATTACTTTTAAATTTAATACACATAAAAATATACAATGACCTTATATTGTGATTGAGAAACTACTCCGTTATTTTAAATAGTAGACAATTAATTAAGGTTTTTAGTTGAGATGAAAAAAAGCTAATGGCACGAGAGGGATTCGAACCCTCGACCTTCGGCTAGATACGCCGCTGCTCTACCACCTGAGCTATCGTGACCTCGACCCACTCGGACATCAACTCCCCATCTCAACCCCACCTTATGAGTTGAGATGGGGAGTTGATGTCCGAGTGGGTCCAGGTCACGATAGCTCAGGTGGTAGAGCAGCGGCGTATATAGCCGAAGGTCGTGGGTTCGAATCCCTCTCGTGCCATTAGCTTTTTTTCATCTCAAATAAAAACCTTAATTGTCTTGCATTAATTGGTCAAGCGGACCACGAAAATAGTGAATTAATGATTTTAAATAGTTCTAAACTACACTTTAAAATAAGTGTAATATCCGTCAAGTTGTTAACTATAACCTATAGTGTTTCATAAAATTGGACACGTAATTTATTTTTATTATATTTTTTTGTAGTTTTTAAGTTAAAACAGCTAAAGAGAGGGAGCGAGCAGTACCCCGAAATCACATGATTTATTCATTCATTTTTATTATTAATATTTTTTAACGATTGGTATTTCAATTACGAAGTTATATGAACCCTCGGGGTGCCAGTGTTTTTGAAAAAAAGCACTTTTGTATGTATGACGGGTTCGAATGTAGGGCTGTTGGATTCGAACCCGGGACCTTTACCTTACAGCGATGAGTCCCTTGTCAACGCGTTAATCGTGCAACCGACACCCCCATGATAACTAATTTATATAAACTTATAACAACAAATTATATCCATGTCCTCCCCTCCATGCTAGAGGCAGGAAAGCGAGAACTGATATTTCAGTCTAGTCTAGGCATTGGAAGAAAAACAATAAGAAAAAAATCCAGTTGAAAGCCAGTCAAATCAGATTTCTATCCACTTTGATTTTTATTAATATACATTATTTCTGTTGTGTGGCCCATTTTCATTTATGGTTTTTTTGTTTGGTATTTTCCATTTTGGTTATCAAGGTTGATTATTTTAATTTTGCCCTTCAGGTCCATATTATTCCCATAGTGTCTAATTATTCTTACTTGTTAGTTTGTAAGCAAAGATTCATGTTTTGTTGTTTTATATTTATTTTATAACGTATCTTGATTCGTAAGGAAATACATTATTTGTTTTAAAAGACACAATATAGAGGTGTCCCTCTGCAATTGTGTTCAAAATTATTTCAAATCAAAATTCCTTTGATTTTGAGGCAGATCATCGGCCTCAAGGGGGTTAATGAAACCTTAAAAGACGGAATATAATCATTCCTTAAAGGACCCACAATAAGCTCAAATCCGCAAATGCATGTACATACATAGGTGCTGAGTCGATCACTTCTTGCAACCGCCGGCGTTTCTTCCTTACAAGCTTATTAATAAATTATTATCCGATATCAGCGAAACAATATATAAAATAACATAATTTTTGTGCAAAATTCATATAAACCTATAAACAAATCATTATAGTAGTTATTCACATTCATGAGTTCGGCAAAACTGGAGCACCCAACTCCCTTAAACAATCTTACACTCCATCTATTTTCCTCTCCTATCCTACACAAATAAATAGAATTTTATACACGATTTTTCATGTGTTCCAATAGTCGAAACCATTTACACGGCGTTGAAAGTATATCCAGCCGGCAATGTCTTACTGCCTTACAGAAACTAATACCTGAACGCCGTTCAGTTTTATGGTAACGGTCGTAAAAAATCTGAACTCGCACACACGCGCTCGCGCACGCAAAATCTCTTGAACACAAAAAATAGCATCCTTATTCTTTTGTTTTCATGTCGCTTGAAATTGTTATAGAATCGGATGTGTTAAACAAAAGAAAATATTATTGGAGAACGTAGATTTTGAAAAAAAAATTTCAATCACGCAATCCTCCCTTTCCAACTGTCTTTTTTTAAGTTGTGATATGTTAAGAGAATGTTAATACTAGTGAAAAATGATTACGTGGAGATAGTGAGATGCGGTCTGGTGTAACGTAGGTTTTAGAAAAACGTTTTCTTTATCGTGCCAATGTTTTAAATTCGTTCAAATTCAAACTACATTACATACATTTAACAGCTTTCATCCACGCCTACAATTTACATATGAAATCGAAAATAACAAAACAACACAATTTTTAGATACACTTGTAATAAAACAACCAGTTGGCACATTAATCACAGATTGGTATCAAAAACCAAGAAACACAGATCACTACCTCAACTTTACATTACACCATCCTCTTCATACAAGAATTATTACCCTAAGCCACGAATCATTTCACCACAATAATATAAAGATATACATACATATCCTCCATCATAATCACTATTCTAAACACATAATCAACAGAACAATCAACAACTACAATTCAAAACTAACACCATCTGCTATTACTAATAATATATCAATAATAATCAAATCTATTAAATACAGACAAGCCAACATACATTTCCATGGCATTCATTCACGGCCTATCACATTAACTAAACACATTTCTCTCGTCCGATAACTTTAAAATAGCTTTCAAAAACTACAAAACAATTCACACAATTTTTCCCAAAATTAAAAGTAACCAACCAGTAACAAATTACTCTGACGTAATTTACAAAATCAATTGTATAAATTGTCCGGCAACTTACATCGGTCTTACATCCCAATATCTGGATAAGAGAGTAATGCAACATATCTATGATTGCAAAAAACCCAATCAAAATCCTACTGCACTGGCTACCCACCACATTGAACACCAACACAATTTCGACTTCAACAATCCAAAAATATTACACACAGAACAAAACGAACATAAACGTAAGTTTTTAGAAATGGTTTTCATCAACAGGAATCAATTACAGAACAGACACATAAACTCAGTCGCAGCTACGTTAATATCATTAATAAAATTTAGCATCGATAACATACATATCTTGTCATCACATCACACAAAACATATAATATAACATATAAAACATTCACCACATTCCATACATCAAACAATTCTACATAGAGTAATTCTTCAACAATTTGGCTTTCCTTTTCCTAATTATCCCCGTCTATATAATAATGAGGCCGAACCATTACCCATTTTTTCCCATTGTCGACTCCTTTCACCTCAAAGAAGCCGACTCCTCATACAAAACTGTCTTTCTATCCCGACTTCCTTCCGCACCTCTTCAAAATCCAACGTGTATATATATATATATATATATATATATATAAAGGAATATCTCACTGCCACTCTCAACACGACTCACAACAATGACACAATTACACAGAAAATAAACCTTTGTGTGAGTACAAATACTTTGATTGAATCTAAAATTTCTACCATTGTACAAATTCATTTTTCGAATCCCACTTGTGACACTTGCTTTTTGAACTCAACGAAGTCCTTAGATTAAAATTATAATTAATGTGTGGTGATTAGTGACCGTTAATCGATAATTATTCAGAAATCGTGAGATACGGTCTGGTGTGATGTAGGTTTCAGAAAAATATTTTCTTTATCGTGCCAACGTTTCGATCTTTATTGAGATCATCTTCAGGGCTCAAAGTGTTTGTCTTCTGAGTAATTGTGTCATTCTTGCGTGTCGTGTTGAGAGTGCACGACACGCAAGAATGGCACAATTACCCAGAATACAAACACTTTGAGTGAGTAGAAATACTTTGATTGAATATAGAATATATTTTGCATTGTATAAATTCACTTTTCCACATCCTACATTTATTTATAAAGTTTAAACAATGTTTATAGATCACAGGCCCTGAAGATGATCTCAATAAAGATCGAAACGTTGGCACGATAAAGAAAATGTTTTTCTAAAACCTACGTCACACCAGACCGCATGTCACGATCTCCAAACAATCATTAACTAACGGTTGCTAAACACCACACACACTAGTGAAAAAATTGATATCTTAAATTGCATTTATACATTATCAGAAAAATTCATGTTTTTAAAAGTGCAATAATTTTTGTCACAATCTACTCGAAAGAAGAATCTGACAGAAAGGATAATAAGGGGTCAGCGTATCGATAAAATATCCCAGAAAAGAATATCAACGATCTCCAGGGCATCAGTACAAATAAAATAAATTTTAATGGATATCCAGCCCGAATTTACGAGTCCCTTTGTTGGGCTTGTCAAAAATTCAGGTAATATTTTACGCTCCGTATTCAAAACTTATTGTCCGTGAAGCCTTTGAATTGATCCCGAGATGCGTGCAATCTGTTAAAGCGGAGTTTTCCCTAGAGTACTCACGTCATTATTAGTCCTGAAATACGGATCGGTATTAAATAGCATCGTTAGCTCTTCCCTGATTAACTCCATCCAGTTTTTACTTGTCACAAATAAAGTTATAAAATCAATAAGGTTTTTTTAACACCGTATCAGTGTTTTTAATCGTTTAATTGGCACTAAAGACTTCAGTTTATGCCAGGATTCATAAGTCTCTATTGGCGTGGGACCTCGCTAACATGTAATCTGACAGTTTATTCAGGTAATCATTTATTTCCATCAGTTGAATGCATATTTTTTGCGAATAAATGGAAGGACCTTGGGAATGAAATTGTAGCAGCGACAGTCAATGACCTGATGCTTCTAAGGAGAGGGATTGAGTCTATTGCACTGAACTAAGGAACTAGGAAGGTACAATAAGCCAAAAGACTGCAGTGCCTGGGGAGCGCAAACCCCGCTTCCTAGTATCCTTTTTACCATACCATACCATTCCACCTTCACCTTACCCGCCACTCCACCTTCATGGAACTGTAGGAAAGACGACTTATATTAACATAATCATCGTTCAATCAGTATGTGAAGCTGTTTCCTCCTCCTCATTGCCTCATCCATAAATGGGGTCATCATTGAATGTGCACATGTTGTGATGTTTTCTTAGATGCCAGTGACCGCTATATAGTCCTATCACTCATCTTATCAACTCTCTCTAATCATAGCACTGAGTTTGCCAGTCTTTGTGAAGGTTGTTTTACGTCTATGATGGAGGATTCTGTTTGTTTTTTATATGAAGCATAGGTACAGGGCTTATATATGGGCTTGCAGATCATCCTTTGGCCAGTGCGTCTGCTTATTCGTTACCCAATATGCGTTGGGTCGCTGCCACGATATTATCAGGTTGTTGTTTTTCCTCAAGTTTTGAAGATTTAGGATTTATTCACTCACTAGTGAACTAAAATTAAACTCAATAGTGGAAGTGGGGTAAAGTGGAGGTGGAGGCTTTGTGTGGCGGGGGTGAGTTCGTCATCAGACCCCCATGAAGGCTGGGGCTCCATGTCTTCCTTTGAGTTTTTCAGTTACTGATATTTACTAGCAATATATGAATAATAAATAATACAAGTTCGGTGAGATTTTAGTTTTAAACAGCACACTCGTTAAGGCTTAAAGTTTGAACCGAAGATAAATAGAGGGAGTCGAATCGAAACATTTGTACTGCTTAACACCCGCTAAGTTCCAACACGAAGATGTTAGTAGTAACTAACTGTTCGAAGCTGAAGGCTAATCGTTCTCCATTCCCAGGGGGAAGTGATCCACGAAATGAGTCTCTTCCTGCTCCTCCAAAACTCCCCGCTGTTCACACCAAACTTCCCGCCGGTCTTTCAGCTTTAACAAGACAATGTTCCATCTTCCAACCGACACGCTATTACCGCTGGCTATGAACGAGGGTGACAGTCTTCAATTTCCTCCCTTTCTCAAATTAGCCGAGTTATGGGATGTCATCCTTGACAGTCCTCTTTGTCTCGTTCGACGTTAATAGACACACGGATGTTACTAGGAAATAATAAACAGCTAACTGTCGACAGATAACGTTAAATTGAATTCAATTATCAACTGCAATTAACAACGATGATTTATGCTTTTCCCATATATCATTGATACGAAAAACTAATATTATTGTTAGTTATAGTATTATTTTGATTAGTCATATTTCTACAATGTTATCCGAAAAAATCGTAAATTTTGAAAATGCGTTCTTCTTTAGGTCTCAAGGCTTTAAATCTGTTTACTTGTTAAATTTGTCTTCATCAAGGTTCATTATGAAGAAAGTATTCCACAAATTGATGAAATTCATTTTTTGATGGGACTTTCGAAAGATAGGTTGAGAGGGGGAGTTGGTGTCCGAGTGGATCGAAGTCACGATAGCTCAAGTGGTTACGGCAGCGGCGTATTGAGCCGAAGGTCGTGGGTTCGAATCCCGCCCGTGACACTATCTTTTTCATTTCAAACATATCTTATACAAAACGATTAATTAAATGAAATGATATATAGTATAAATAAAATGTAAAATATTCACCACTGAAAACATATTGAAATAAAAATATTCCATTGAAAAAAAAATTCAATATTTTTCACTAATTATAAAATTAAAGCTTTACTAATATTTTTCTTATAGCATTTTATATAATATATATTTCTCTAACTATTCGGTTTACGAAATATTAGACGGGTATCCGTGTGTTCTTGCCAATGAGAAGAAAAATAATTTAAGGAATTTAAATAAATTTTCAACATATAGATTTCTCTCTAGGATACTACTACATATTGGCAATTGACAAATTGGTTCGGTTTTTTTAGTTAAGTTAAGAACTTAAGGGATAAAGCAGGTTCAGTACAGAAGTTTGGATATATAGAAACCTATCGAGAAGTGTCTAGAAAGTAGACCGTAAAACATTTTTAGTATAAACAAAACTATTCGAATTCATTTTAAGTCCCCTTTAAAATAGAAATTTTTATAGAATAAAAGAGACATTTTTTAGGTGTATCAGGCAGAAGCATTTTTTTTTTGTTTCGCCAATGTCCAGTATTTCACTAAAAAAATGATAATACCTCTGAATTTAATTCAAAGTCTGATTCTGCCTTTTAGATTTTTTGTCGTTATAATTGAGAAAGATAAAAATGAAATCAACAAATAAAACCACCAAAGTTCATTTTATATCTCCAATTACAATTTATTTTTCAAGTAATATTTACGATATAACGTGCTGTTATAAAGTTTTAAATAGGGGCGTCGGTGGCCGTAACGGTTTAGGCGTTGACACGGCGCACATCACTGTAAGGTGGAGGTCGCGGGTTCGAATCCAGCGGCCCTGCATTCGAACCCGACATACTTAAAAAAAAAAATTTCAAAAACACCGGCACCCTGAGGGTTTATATGGCCTCTGCTGTTGCGAACCCTCGTAAAAAAAAAATATAAAAAATAATTTAAAAAAAAATACAATAACTCGTAAGCCATATTTAGAAGTTGGTCTTTACGTTTTTTTGTCAGTCGTGACCTTTTTACAATTTTTAAAAAACAAAGGGTTCAATCAAATGTTTAACATTCATATAGATAAATGAATTTATTATTTACGTTACGTTTTCTTTTTGTGCTGATATCACTACCATCTAAGAATTGGAAGGTAAAATTTGTACCGATTAGAAATAATTATTTATTGACTTCCAGTTCCATAAGGATAAATAATTCTTATATAAATATATATTGAAATTCCTTTTCGAACTGGAAGTCAATAAATAATTATTTATATTTCCATCCAAATTTCGCAATCGGCTGTTTTGTTTTACAGTGCTGCAAATAGTATTTCCGCCTTTGATAAAAAATTATCTGGATTTTTTTTTAAATGCTTGTTACGTTTTATATATCCTCATTTTCGAACAAAATCTCAGGGAAAAACGAAAAATTTGTAAGAAAAAATATTATTTATCAAAATTTTTATTCGTTTTTTTTAAACAGGAAACGTATGTGGCTTTGTTTCTTGCTGGAAAAACATTTGCAACTAGTTCGTAAAACAATGCAAACTGTAAATCCTCGGGCGAAGAAATGTAAGCTTTCTATTGAAATTCTATAAATCATTATTTTGCGACCGAGCGACGTAGCGAAGTAGATAATCGTGACACATTTTCATGTTCTACGTAAAAATTGGATCAAGTATAACTTTGAAAACCATGCAAAGCAAAATCAGAAAACTTTGTTGTCGCAAGGGCCCTTCATGTTGCTCTTTTGTCTAATATATTTTTACCTAATATCACCAAAAAAAGTTTAATAACATTGGTGACCACCATGTCTGTCGTCTCCCCTTGAAAGTTTAATCGCTCATAAAGATTGGTTGACTGTTACCAGAGGAACATTAGTTGGTTGCGTATTAGCCAGCTCTTTCTCAATCAACATCCGCAAAAAAAAAGTTTCAAACTTACAAAAGCAATAACAGGTTTGTGTATTTATCACGTTATTTTGAGGTGAGCAATAAATCTAACCGGGTCACATAATTCATCACTCTTTAAAAACTTTGTTTTGAATAAATTATCCATCTGGGTCATTCATTTGTGAATTATAAAGTTTAAAAACAAAGACAAGAATATAAATAAAGACGAAATTTAATAAGCATTCTGGAAAATTAGTATTATCTCGACCAATAGAGATAATTTTCATAAAATTTAGTGTTCGTTCAAAGGGGCCAATGCAAATGATAATTTTACAAATATCATAATAAAAAATTACAATTAATGAAGGTTTTTAGTTGAGGTAAAAAAAGTCAATGGCACGAGCGGGATTCGAACCCACGATCTACGGCTTGATACGCCGCTGCTTTACCACTTGAGCTTTCGTGACCTCGATCCACTCGGACACCAACTTCCCATCTCAACCGCACCTTTTGAATTTTCCCTCCTTTTTGCCATTTTTCATTTGCCATTGACTTTTTTATCTCAACTAAAAATCTTAATTAATTTTAATATATTAATTGGTAAATTTCACTTTTTTTCAATAATTTTTAATTGTATAAAAAATTTCTTCCAAAACGATGAACCCAAAAAGCAAATGCAGTTTAAATTTTTAAATGTGATTATATGTAATTTGTCGGTAAATAGTGTAGAAAAGAAAACCTTTTATCTTCGTAGCAAATTACAGGAATAAACTTTCTTGATATTCTGAGGGCCGTCGAAGGAAAAGGTATGTACTCAGTTGACACTTTTATTGACACAATCGTTTCGTTAAAGTTGTAGCCGGGCGGTAAAAGAAGAGTTGCCTCGAGGGTGGTAATTCGATTTAGCCGAAGGACTGATCCAGTTATAAAGGAGCTAAGTGGTTAACTGCCTGGGAGGGGTTGGTGTGTGAGGATTGGTCCCCAACAAGACCGCCGATACGGGTGGAACTTGTCAAAAGTTGTAACCGACCCAACTGGTTCTAACAAGGAAAGACATTATCTGCATTGGTTTGCGGATGGGGTTCACACTAGATACTACAAGCCTGTGCTTCGTCGGAGGTGTTGTTCGGAAATACTTATTTATTATTAAACCGAGCCTGGCAATAGTTGGAAATTTCGCTGTATCCGTATTATTCGTACCGTACGTTTCAACGTAAAATCGTATTATTCGTCAAATTTGACTACTTGAATTTTGTTTGATATGTAAATTAAGCTAAACGTGTTTTAGCTGTATCGCCTGCTTACCTGCCTGATGTTTAGGATTTTTGTTAGCATAATTGCAACAAGTTGTACATTATAACAATAAATATGAAGAATCCTATCAATTTAATCGATGAGGAACATTTTTTTTTTCAAATAAAAGCAGTAATTGTGTAAAGATTACACCAAGTAAAGATTTTTATTAGCATGCTATAACGGCATGAAAAGATAGTCTGCTGGGGCTGAAGCAAAAATTTGTCACTTATAAAAAAACAGCAAAACACTAGCATTAAGAAATAAAATAAATAAAAGCCATAATGGCACAATTACAAGGAAGGCAAACACTTTGAGTGAGTAGAAATAATTTGATTGAATGTAAAAAATATATTTTGCATTGTATAAATACACTTTTTTCCACATCCTACAGTATTTGTTAAATGCAAACAATGTTATTATCACCATCATCATGTTATTATAAAATCCCAGGCTCTGATGATGATCTCAATAAAGATCGAAACGTTGGCACGATAAAGAAAATATTTTTCTGAAACCTACATCACACCAGACCGCATCTCACGTTCTCCAAAAAATCATTAATTAAGGTCACTAAACATCATCTAGTTCTTACGTTATCCGCGGATTCTGGATAGAGTTTTGTAAGTGTCCACTTGTAATCACAACTAAAGAATTGAACTTGTAATTAAGCTCAGAGATTGGTCATCAAATTTGATGGAGATGTCCTCGGGTTTGGATCTCAGTCCAATCCAGAAGAACTAATATTGGACAGTTGTATGTAGAGACTGCATCTCACGATTTCTGAATAATTATAAATAAAAGCGTTTTTCAGGTAAATTTAGGGTGAGCAAGTAAGAAAATAAAAATATTTTTGTAAATATAAAATAGTTATATATACCTGAGAAGTCTCGTTATTAAAACGGAGACCTAACTTTATTTATATTTATATATATACAAAACGGAGACCTAACTTTATATATATATATATATATATATATACACGTGTGTGTGTGTGTTCATATAAAATAGTAATCGAACCCGCTTTTAACAAACTGAAATATATGTTAATTTTGAGCCAACAATTTAATATTTTTCTAAAACTCATTATTATATACATTCATTTATGTTTAGTGGTCTAATTGACTATATTAATTGTTTTAATTAATCAATTTTTTGTAAGGTTTTGGTTGAAATGAAACGACCGGGATCGCGCTAACTTTTTCATCTCAATCAAGACCTTACAGAAAATCGTATACATTTTTTCTTTTAAAAATCTCTACCAAATCTCTTTTATCGATTAAACTACAACCATTACAATTTTGTGGAAAAATTTCATAACAATTGCAACAATTATTATGTACTATATAATCAAGGAATTTTCAGATAGCAAACTTAATTGTTCGCCGTAACAAAATTGAAAAGTAAAAAAATAATAATGTGCGTTAGTATAATGTTAAGTTGTGACATTTTACCCAGAGAAAGAGGGAATTTTGGGTAATGAAAAAGCAGACTTACTTCCCAGAAGAGGATCTGCGAGAGTATATATGTGTATACCGTTGCTGTGCACAGTAAACTTATGCTAAAGCAAAGCTGGCAAACTCACTTCTAGGATTAGAGAGGGGTAAAATCAGAGGAGTGATAGGACTATATACCGGTCACTGGTATTTAAGAATACATCCTCACAACATGGGCATATTCAATGATGACCCCATGTGATTATGCAACGACGAGGAGGAAGCATCCACTTTTATCTTCTAATGTTTAACAACCGCTCAATGCAGATACTCTGAAACAGGAGGAAAACTTAGGGAAAGGATTGCAGCAACGACAAAGACCCAGTACTCCTTAAAATAAGGATCGAATCGGCAGACTGAACTAAGGAACTAAGAAAGCCATAAAGCTTCAGTGCTTGGCGAACTTAAACCCCCACTTCCTATTTCCATTTCATCATCATTTACGAAGATTAACTTTTTCAAAATAGCGTGGTTAATTGATAGTCCGTTTTTGCCGGTACTTGCAGTTTGATCAGACATGTCTGCATTCGCTATCTTCAGTGATGATATATTTTTTGTTGTGTTCACACAGCAGTCCTTGGTTTACTACGTTCTTTTCTGTAAAATTAAACGCATATTTCAACGAAAAAATAGAAGAAAACTTTTTTCAACGCTACAGCATGTTCGTGTCATGTCGAAAATGGATAAAATTATGACGTTACAAGTGAAATAACAAATAAAATGGTTTTACTCAATCCTATACATGTTAATTAAATTACTAAGTAGCAAAGCAGCATAAACTCATAATAAAACCATTGTTATAAACCCTTTCTAAACTTTTTCAGGTGTGAAATGCGTTTCACCATCTTCGGTTATGTGTTTTGTACATACACTATACAACTAAGATACTGGAAGGTTTATCATGCTAGATTAAAACACAAAACATAATTTGTTATTAATTTGTTGTATTGTTGTAATTAGCATATGCCAATTGAAAAAAAATGGAATTTGACAAATAATATAAAAAAGAAAAAACTAAAAAACTAAAGACCATATAGTCCTACAGTTGGAACAATGTCCTTCCGAGGGACATTGTTTGCAGTTGGAGGATACGGAACAGAAGGGACTTCGTATATAATTCAACTCGGATAGATCTCATTCTCGACGGCCTTTTAAAGATTCAGAAGAAAATTCGGCCAACTAGAAACTCCAAACTAGACTAGTATTTTAATTATAACCTCTATTCATTATTGCTCACATAAAAACACATTAAAGTCTTAATTGCATTGCCATTTTTTTCTTAACACTAGAACTTATTTCTTTTAAATCGTAGGTTTTTTTTTATTATTTTTTTTAATGTTTTTTTGGCAACACATTTATATTATATATA
>NW_019392719.1:152205-188743 GCF_000648675.2 Cimex lectularius | reverse complement strand
TAATTATTCAAAAATCGTGAGATGCGGTCTGGTGTGATGTAGGTATCAGAAAAACATTTTCTTTATCGTGCCAACGTTTCGATCTTTATTGAGATCATCTTCAAAGCCTGGGATTTACACACATTGTTTACATTTAACAAATACATTTAGGATGTGGAAAAGTGAATTTATACAATTTGTATAAATTTTATTATAATTATATATTTGTATAAATTCACTTTTCCACATCTTACATGTATTTGCAAAATTCAAACAATGTTTGTAAATCCCAGGCCCTGAAGATGATCTCAATAAAGATCGAAACGTTGGCACTATAAAGAAAATGTTTTTCTGATACCTATATCACACCAGACCGCATCTCACGATTTCTGAATAATTATCGATTAACGGTCACTAATCACTGAATGAAAATTATTATGTATTAAATTATTATATATTATATATATTCTTAAATTTATGATTAGTTTACTATAGCTCACTTACTATGGCAATTAATAAAGTAAACATAAATTTAATGATTATGTAAAATTTTACATTTTAATGACCGATATGTCAACGATAAATTAGACCACTAAATAGAACGGATTGATTCTTATCTTAATTTTCTGGTGTAATCGTTTGGCCGTTGACATCTCCACTCTGATTTTGAACGTTTGTCGAAATAGTTAACAAAAATTTGTAACATTTGTTACATTGGAAAGCTCTGATGGGAAACGAGCTAATAATATAAAGGCTGGATTTTCCAGCTCTAAATATTCCGCTTCTTGCTTAGCCGAGGCTTATTTGGTTTAGCAGAATAATTAACATTAATTTCGATTTGAATGTTGCTGTAACCAGTTGTTTTGTTCGAAGCCCTGCAAGTTTTAATTAAACACCTGCAATCACTCCATGAGGGATATATTTGCGTAAAATAAAAATAAAAGTGCTATATACTGGGCGCGATTTTTAAAATAATATTTATTTTAATTGAACTATTAAACAGTATATTAATACAACAAAAACTATTTATGAAAAACAAGGTATTATTATAATAAATAAAAGCAATTACTCTTACATCAGGAACTGTATGCTTAAATAGAACTCTACTAAATTAATTTGCTGCTAGATTTTTTCTCATTTAATTGTGGAAACTCTTTTAATATGAATAATTTTTGAACGAGTTATGCAATAGTAATATGTATTATTTATGGGCGACAAAATAAAGTCGTCCTCGCCAGTTCTCTGAGCTTTAAACGGAACATTCTTCTTTTCTCTTTCGTGAATCTTTGTCACTGGGTCTCTCATATTTTGCCTCCTATTTTTTTTTATTTACTAACCTGTCAAGGTACCTCAGGTTATTAAATTACTATTAAAAGAATAAGAAAACACAAATGCCCCGCACGTCCGCCGATATCCTTTCACCTCCCATAACAAGCCGGTCACATTCGCTCTCCCAGAGTGCTTGATATTTCTCGGGGGATAAACCCCTTATTCGCGCAAATAATTTACATTCTCACCAAGACATAACATAAAGCACATGAAACACAACACATAAACACATACTACATACATTTAAAAACTCTTATATCCCCGAGGTACTACTGAAATAGGGACGGTTCCTGCTGCCGAGCATAGGTCAGCGCTCATCCTACGGGGCTTCTAGTTTTCTGCATCATAAAATATGCCCAACGCTGCCAAATATGCCCAATTTGGTAGAAGTTTGTGCCCAGTGATTTACCTGTTTTTCTTTTACACCATTCTTATAATATGCGATGTATTATACAGGGTGTCCCGCGGAAGATACCCCTCTTCCTATATGCTTTTTAATTGTTTTGTGATTTTAATAAATCTGTTTTTTCCCTTATAATCTAGATTTTAGAAGATTCATCGGTTCCAGAAATAACTTTTTGGTTCATTGTTGTATGACATAAAAAACACCCCACGTAACTTTTTTTTAAATGAGAACGCCTATTTTTACGGCGGATTTCAAAACTAGATTATTTTCAAGAACTTATCACATACGTCTGGGTTAAATATCTTAATATTTATAGAAGTTAACGGAATGAGAGTTTCACTAGGTATTAATATATTTGACGTTAGCCGGTTCATAAACACCAGTCCAGGAAACAGGGGCTACCTTTTTATTAAAGAATGACAACTTTCTGCAACAAAATGCATAGATATGGGTAAAAGAAAGAAAATTGATTCAAGATTAATATGACGGGTTAAATAAGCTGAATTTAATAAGTGTACAGGCGGGAAAAATATATAGAAACGCGAGATTTCGAAAATGTTTAATTAACAATTGAGTGTTAAGTTCATTGTGGTGTTAATTTGACTAAATTAGATTTATGAAATGTTTTGACTTACAGTTTATTGCGACTGAGTTACATGATTTACAAGCTAATAACATTTTATCGCAGTGTGAGGTAGGTAGAATGTATTTAATAAATAAACAATGATACGTTATCGAGTTGCATTTTAAACGTTTCTTTCTTTGATTTAATCCCACATTTATTGGTTAAAGCGATAAAAATAAAAAGCCTTCTATTTGTTTGCGATGGTTGTATATGCCAAACATCACTGAAACGCTACGTTTTCAGTGGGTTGGAAAAGACAATATTAGCAATGGAAAAGGGATACATTTTTTTATTCATGTGATGTGTGCTCTATGGGTTTGTGAATAAATTTCGTTCCCAGGTATAGCATTCAAAAGAAAACACATTTTAATAAATACTTTGAAAACTTTACCCCCACCCTAAAAAATTAAATGTTTATATTTCACTTCAAGTTTCTTTAATAACTATCTAAAACACATCTTGTTATTGTTAGGCTTGGTGCAGAGCGTAAAGGGGATGATTTGAGAATTACAAAAACGATCCGAAATAGAGCAAAAACAAAGGTTCTGTGATTATTTGCTTTTTCTATAAGAAGTACTGTTGGTTCACATTTTACTGAAAGATGAATGTAAATGTATGTAAGTTCTTAAAACAATTCTTTTAATGAAAGTCTTCATTAAAACATTTCATGAACTAGGAATAAAAACTCATATAAACCCATCATATTTTAGAATTCTAGTGTAGGTATTACTGCCAAGAACAAATTTTCCAGGAATGACAAATATTACCTACATTTGCCTAGGCAGTATTAAAATTTAACAAATTTAGATTAATATTAATACAAATCTAAGTTTTTTCAATTAATTAATCTTTATGTAAGGTACTTTGAGATAAAAATACCGAATCCGAGAATCGAATAGATTACACGACATTTGAAAAATGGCAAAATGAAGGGAAAATTCGGAAGGGGGGTAAATGGTAAGTTGGTGTCTGAGTGGATCGAAATAATTTCGTTCAATTAATTAATTAATCTTTATGCAAGGTATTAGGTCAAGCTCAAGTGGTAGAGCAGCGGCGTATTTAGCGGAAGGTCGTGGGTTCGAATCCCACTCTAACGTTTTCATTTCAACCAATACCTTACATAAAGATTAATTAATTGAAAGAAGTGATTTGGTCAATCGGACCACGAAATATAATAGATGTAATGGGTACTAAAAAATGTTTGTCGAGAATAATTTATTTTGTATTTTTAATTATCCAAAACAAGAACGGCATTACCAAGAATAATATAAGGTTTCAAATTTTATGTAAATGATCAGCAGTTTACCACCCGACCAGGAAAACGAGATATCTACTTTTTACTGTATTTTATTGATATTTATCGGACACCAACTTCTTATCTCAACCCACCTTTTGAGTTTTCCCTCCTTTTTACCATTTTTCAATCCAATCCGATTACACGACATTTGAAAATTGGCAAAAAGGAGGGAAAACTCAAAAGGTGGAGTTGATTCAGGAAGTTGGTGTCCGAGTGGATCGAAGTCACGATAGCTCAAGTGGTATAGCAGCGACGTATTTAGCCGAAGATCGTGGGTTCGAATCCCGCTCGTGACACTGACTTTTTTATCTCAACCAACACCTTATATAAAGATTAATTAATTGAAAGAAGTTATTTGGCCAATCGGACCACGAAATCAAATAGGACCAATATAACTTTTTTTTTGTAATTACAGAGAGAGTTTAACCGGGTCCTCTCACTGTTCTCACACAATCACATAAAACATTTTGGGGCATTGCAGAAAGATCTTACTGGTTGTTCTATGTGCCCGTTTTATATATAGCATATAGCGAAAATAGGGAAATGTGAGGAGTTGTTTGGGATTGTGTGTTTGTGGGAATATTCATCGCTTCCCTTTGGTGGTGAAAAGGTTCTGTTCAGGTTTTTGTTTTATTATTTATATTTTCTTATGCGTGATGTTTACCATGACCTTTGCCATACAAGAGGTTGTGTAAAGGTGAATATATTTTGCAAGAAAAATGGGCTTTCTGCCATTGTTTTTGCCAATATATTGTTTCCTACCGGTCGTCTCAAAAAACAGACTTAAATTTGAAGAATATTTGTTTGCATTTTTTTTAATTAACCTGTATTAAGTTAAAGATTGCATTAATGCTTGATTGCATTAAAATCAAGTTAGTAAAAACTTTAGATATTTTAACAATCGAAAAATGGTTTCTATCCAACTATGAACGCTGAAAACTGTGTTACAAAACGATAACAATAGGTCATATTTCTGATAACATAATAATGGAAGATTTTCCTCGGCTGTCGCAATTGATATTCTGATTGCTAGAGCAATCATAATAAAATCTTTCTTTTTTTTGAAACACGATAAAAATGAATTGCTTTTCATTCTTCACGTGAAGTTCCACCTCCCTAATGTGAACTGATAAACTAATTGTTTTCTGCAGAAATTATTTTAAAATGAAAAATTACTTAATATTTTTTAAAAAATTGATCAATTTGCTGGCACGAGGAAGACGTACTGGTGACTAAAGTTGCGTTTAGACGTGAGAGGAATTTGCAGCCGTAGCTCTCGACGGTTACTCTCAGAGCCCTTTCCATGGCAGAGTGAAATTCGCCTGAGTTCACTCTCGGAATTGGAACTTTAAGACGCCCAGCAATTTAGGAATTTTTGCAGATTTTCAAGTGTTGAATTTCTGGTAGAATTAGTGGGGGCCCATAATTTTTAAAAAAAGACACTGCAATAAGAGAAGCAATTCTGTTCGTGAACATCTTATGGTAGCCTTAAGGTGGCTCCAGACATGCGGTATTCACCGATTGCCGTCAAATATTTGCCAAGTCTCGGGATGCTCGTCTTGGCATTCGCCAAATATCGTGCCATAGACACATGCGGGGTTTTGTATAACCTGCCAGTTGTTGCGGAAACAGCGGATACGTATTCGCCAAGTGCAGTGCGAGTCCTCAACTTACAACCAATCGTGATGGACAACAGTAAAACTGTTATTGCAGCAGCTGCGTTACTGTTTTGTTCAGTGACTGCAAACTAATTGAAAAAAAAAATCGTATGAAAAAGAGATGGTAGATGGTATCACTAAACTATCGACACATACCCCAATTTTGATGCTCTCCTTGATTTTTTTAGGCAGATTCTAAAGGATGCCTGTAGTTCTTTTTTTTTAAATCAGTCACAGAATACTGATGGCCCATCCTACATCCGAGCGTTCCACACGTTCAGAATAGAAACCATCAGAATTATTGGTTCTGTTTCGTAAACATCGAGGAACTCCAAAACTGATGCGTTTAGCCAATCCATTCCTAATGAAAAAAATATAAACAATGCCATGTTGTTTGGTGTAAATTAATACATCTATGTTAATTAGGAATCGTTTATTAATAAAAATAAATAGCATTAAATAGAAGTATATACTTACTTACTGATGATTGAAAGATCGTGAGATGCGGTCTGGTGTGACGTAGGTTTTAGAAAAACATTTTCTTTATCGCGCCAACGTTTCGATCTTTATTGAGTCATCTTCAGGGCCTGGAATTTATAAACATTGTTTAAATTTTACAAATACATGTAGGATGTGAAAAAAATGAATTTATACAATGCTAGCAATTTCAATCGAAGTATTTGTGCTCACTCAAAGTGTTTGTGCCATTCTTGTATGTCGTGTTGATAGTGCCAGTGAGATATTGCTGTTTTATGTTTATGTACATTGGTTTTTGAAGGGGTGGGGAAAGAAGTAGAGAAAGAAAGACATTTTTATATGAGGAGCCGACTTCTTTGAGATGAAAGAAGCCGACAATGGGAAAAATGGGTAGTGTTTCTGCCTGTTTATCCTTATATACTTACTGTTCATTTTGAAAACAGTTGACAACAGGTTAAAGGTATGTATAGTAATTGTACAGTTGATTCCGGAATGTGTGGATGTTTTGAGTGCGGTTACTTCACGAATATTCGTGCGCTTTAAACTGACAAGAAAACCGACAATAAGCCGAGCACAGCGAGCACCGAGTAAGTGACTGTCTTTCAATCAAAGTTATTTCTTCCTGTTTCACCTTCCTTTACCAAGCAATATCTTCCCATTCCACTCTTTAAACTTCCTTATTACGCGCCGTTGGTTTATTGAAGTCTGTTTGCTCTTATATTTATCACTCAACTACAGATTTTATTTATTCAACATGTACTTGTACATCTAACATGATCAGTCGTGAACTGATAGTTCAGTTGTTTAAGGATGATAATTTTAGGGTCATGCAACGGGTTAAAAACAGTGTTCTCAAATAAAGTTCGTTAGGGTTTCTAGTCGTTTATTATTGTATAATGTATACTTTGGTCCTCCGTGCAGGATTATGTAAACAACGTCAATTCGCATATTCAATTACTATAAATAATATTGTCGTTAACAATATGTGTTTAACTAGTTGCAATATTAAGTCTTGCGTTAAAAAATTACCCTTTACAGTTCATTAAATAATTTTTTTTAATCTGCCAGTAATAACAAAATCTCACACAAAAACAGATTACATTTATATAATATACAATTACATAAGTACATTTATATAATTTATAAATTAATAGGATATTTTCAATGATAATTACGATGGTATTCAATGACGAGATTGCCAAATGCCATACATAACTGCCATTGAACATATCTGGTGCCCTTACAAAATATGTAGATGTACAATGATTTGACTATATGTATTAATTATTATATTAATTATAGTTGGTAATAACCTATAACAATCCTACCACAAATAGATATAATCTGGGAATGTAAACTTCATTTTCGTTTTTAAATTTTCATCTTTAAAGTGTGGCCATAAAAAATAATCCAAGGTAGTGCACGAGGCAGCTTTTGAAAGCAAGCTAAGACAACATGAATGCTAAGTTGGGATTGCGGAAACCCCCAAGTCCTGGAGGGCGGATATACGACGTCATATGTCATGTTCCACCTCCTTATGATGCCGCCGCTCCCACCCTCGGTGCATGGATTAATCACTACCTCAACTCCAGAGAATATATTATAACTTCGAAAGGGCTGCATTTCATTAGTTTCCGGTTACCGGCCCCGCGGCCCACACGTGAGGAGCGCCCTCTTATGTCGCAATTCATTAACTCAAACGAGATTACCGTTTTAATTAGTGTCTGCGGTTCATTTTGTTTATTTAAGCCAGGTTTAGGCAAATGCATTGTATTGATAAGCGCCTGATAATAAAACTCAAAGCTGTAAATACGCGAGACAATTTTATCTATTACAAAACCTAAACCTTATTATAACATCAAAAATCTTGTCAAGTATAAGTAAAGAATATTTTAAAAAAGGCAAGAAAAAAAACCGGTTTAAATTTTTGCGATAATCAGAAAATTGATTTGTGAAACGATTCCAACAGAATTCTCCAAAATTTGTGAAGTACCCTACTAAAATTCATTTTTAACTGGATTTTTATAAATAAAACTTATTTTACTTTATTTTTGTTTTCCATATTGGGTATTTTTAAAGCTATAATTGTTTTATAAACAACAACATAAAGAATATTAAATATTATCTTCACAATTTTTATGACTTATATAACTACTAGTCACGTCGGAATTTGTTTTGCTTATTTTGTCGTTCAGTTTGTTATTATTTTATTTATTGGATATACAATTCTTCAAAACGGTTCTAAGAGGGCATACAAAATATGCAGAAACGTTTTCAAGCCAAAACTGACAACGAAGCGTCCAATGTTGACGTGCTGGGCATCGAACCGGGAAACGCCAGCATAATGGCGATGAAAAGCATACATAACAAGCCCATCAAAGATACTTTAGATAAATTCAAAATTGAATCTAACGAGGCAAGAAAGGAAAGAATTAAAGGAAAAAATGTGAGGAAATAAAAACGAGATAGCTAGAAATAAATACGTTGTATTTTCTATTTACAATTTTCTTAAAGTAATTATAACCATGGATATTGTCCTGAAAACCTAATTACAAGATTTTAATATTTCTTTATTCCAAATTAAAGTTATTAAGATATAGTTTAATGAACGAACCCAAAGCAACCGCAAGATGCTCTAGTTTATTTTCGAAAGGATAAAAATTGTGCTAGCTCCGCCTTAATTAAAAACTATATATTTCCTAAACTACTTACATTTTCTCTGACCAAATTGCTTTTAAACATTCATTTCTTTTCCGTTATAATTCTTTTAACTAGGTTTTCTAAATATATAAGGTATGCCGGAATCAAATTCGATAAATGAATTGTGGTGAGAATATAATATATTAGCGTGAATAGAGGGTCTCATCCATAAGTACCCCAAGGAATATCAATGACTCTGGGGTAATGTCAACGAACTCGGTGTATAGGTTTTTTATGAAAATTACTCTTTTGTATCAAATTTAAAAAAATATATTTCAGTTAATACGGTAATTTAAGTGTTCTCTTTCAACCGCTCTGTGATTTCTTTATCGTTTGAAGTTTATTTTTCCCAATTAACGTATTGTTATCGTGAGAAAAAAACACGGTAAATATAAACCTGATATGTACACTAACATAAATCCGTTACGATGAGCTGGGTTATCGACCTGCTGGAAACATGAAGTTTTTCGGAGGATCTACGGAAGAGGTCAACACAGAGAAAAAACTGCCTTTCAGTTTTCGCCGAGCTTTCGACAGTTTTTGTACTGTCATCTTCAGGGCTTGTTTTATTATCATACAAAACCAACAATTAAAAACATAAAAAAACAATTGCACAAAAATTGAAAATTTTATATATCTTACTTTAACCTTAATGGGGAAATAAAAAGAAACCCACGACACCATGTTTCCCCATTAAGGTTAAAGTAAGATATATACAATTTTCAATTTTTGTGCAATTGTTTTTTTATGTTTTTAATTGTTGTTTTTGTATGATAATAAAACAAGCCCTGAAGATGACAGTACAAAAACTGTCGAAAGCTCGGCGAAAATTGAAAGGAAGTTCTTTCTCTGTGTTGACCTCTTCCGTAGATCCTCCGAAAAACTTCATAAATCCGTTACTTAAAACTATGAATAATGTTTCGAACATCAAAGTAATCTGAACGTTGAATAAAGAAATTAGGTTGTAAAATAAAAATATTCTCCAAAACTAAATGTATGATGTGTAATTTGATCTGAACAATTACATTTACGCACGATTCATTATGAAAATTAAATTATAAAATCCACTATTAACACTGAACGTACTTTTTTATCAGAGACGTATGCAAATTATTGTTTTATTACTATTTATTTCTTGTATTGCAACAACAAATTCTGGGTATTGCCTGCTCGCCCTATTCAGTATAAAAAAATCGTGTGCAAGTTCTTGCAAAAATAAATAAATAAAATAAAAATAATGGATGAAATACGAATTTTTATTTTGCGTAGTTTTTATGTATGACATATGATTTTTTCAAAACCACACATAATTCATGATTTTAGTTAAACTGGTGAATCAGTATGAAGTTGTAAAAGTTGCATCGTATATGGCATTCTAATTGTGCCTAATAATTGCAAAAAAATTGACACTTAAGATATATAAAAAAATAAATATAATAAAATATAAATCTTCAAAACACATCCCAAATAGAATGCATTACAATACGTTATGAAATATATAAAAAACAATAATTTACAAAAAATCAAATTTTAATGAATAAATTTTAAATTAGTGGATTAGGGATCAGTTTTAGAGCAAACGCGTATTACTAAAATCTTTCTAACATTGTTAAAGTAATTAATCAAAGCTAATCACAGCAATATTTTCTTTTTTCTGGTTTTTGGTAGTGCGTGGTTCAGCTATTTGCAGACTAAAGTATGTCAAGAGCTTACCTTACTTTGAAAGATATATATGCGAGTAATGACGAAATATATTAAAATTTCTGTCAGTAATTTTAATATTGTCGCTTCTTCTAAAGAAACTATATCTGCTTGTCCACCTGAGAATTTTTTTCAAACCAGAACAACACGAAAACTGGAAGGTTTCCATAAAGGTTCCTGACCCTAACGAGCATTCACCCCTCTTTAGCAAGACTGGCAACTTAATTAATAATTTCTTAAACGTCTATAAATCAGAGACCTTAGAGAGTTTGTTAACACCTTGAAGCATAAATAGATCAATTAAAGAGCAATTACTGTTAAATTTATACTTGATGATATTGTTGAGACCATTGTTACATGCAAGGTTGTAACATTCACTTAAAATATATGATTATGTATTATATTGTAATATCGTAAATGTGTTTGATTAAAATTTCTGTTGAATTTCAGTTAATCGAGATGTAACATCATATTAGACTATTAACACGGGTGTATGAAAGGAAATAGTCTTAGATAATTGAATCCGTCTTTTATGGGCGGACAGTAGGGGAAAAATTCAATGAACGTAAAATAAAATAGATAAGGAGAGAGACAATAAAAACCTCTGCAACGAGAAATTTGCAGGTTATAAAAGACTGGAAGAGAGGCCGGTATAGGTTCCGCTTTCTTCGCTGTAAGAGATTCTCATCATCTTCCTTCTACTTAAGTGAAACAGAACACCTCCCAGTCGACTAAGTGATACAGAATTGCTCAGGGGAGGTGATAATAAAGACTATTATTGCAGGGCACCGTAGGGAATCAGAAAGAATAAACACTCAGAAGTTAAGTGAGCCAGTGGGCGGGCTAAACAAGGGTGGGCGACTTGTTATATCCGTAATAAAGTTAAGCCAGCCTAGCTTCTCTTAGCAATAACACACTGTCTTTCTTTCTTATCTCAGGCTACCTATGCGACCCTCTCTTTTCTTTCGCTCCCTCCTTGATAGAATCCTAACTTACGTCTCCCTCGTTATTTCCTATATTAGCTCCCAGGAAGCACGGTCTCTAGTTTCTGCCTTAAAAAATGCTCACCTCCTCGGAAATGGGTTCCGAAAATTATTTTTATACACAATAACCTGCAAGTGGTTCTTGTAATTAAATATATCATGTTTTGCCATGCGTACAGTTTGGTTACACCATTTTCATGTACTTTATAGGCTTTACGTACTAAACAAGTTCAATTAATTAATCTTTATTGGTTGTATTGGTTGAAATGAAAAATTTAGTGTCACGAGCGGGATTCGAACCCAAGACCTTCGGCTAAATACGCCGCTTCTCTACCACTTGAGCTAGCGTGACTTCGATCCATTCGGACACCAACTTCCCATCTCAACCTATTTTTCGAATTTTCCCTCCTTTTTGCCATTTTTCAAATGTCGTATAATCAGGATTCGATTCTTCCGATTGACCAAATAACTACATTCATTTAATTAATCTTTATGTAAGGTATTGTTTCAATTGAAAAAGTTAGTGTCACGAGCGAGATTCGTTCTTCGGCTAAATACGCCGCTCCTGTACCACTTGATTTTCAACCAATAACTTACATAAAGATTAAATAATCGAAAGAAGTTATTTGATCAATCGGACCACCATAGAAATAAATTGTTAGTTAAATTTTATGAGCAAAACCGTGTAATGAATTGTTCGTTAAATTCATTATATCCAAAAATGGTATACCGGTCTTTTGATCAATTTTCTACCAAAACATTCAAATTAATTTTTTTAAATAAAAACTAACGAATTTTTGATCTCGGTTAATTTGGTTTATATTAAAATAAGTTTGTTGTAATTAATATAACGACAATAATACATGTAGTTTGAATAAAAATATAAGTGTCTGGTTCTTTTTTCTTCGACCGTACTCTATGCTACCCGACGAAAATCTGGACAGTGGAGATCGCGTAGCGTAGAGTAAGGTAGCGTTGCGTGGCATCGGGCAGATGTGCACGTGGTAATACAATCTTATGAAAAATTGACTTTGGATTTGCGTCGGGTAACGTCGCGTAGCGTTGCATCGGGTGTGTTCCCAGCTTTACCCTATTGGGGTACACCCCGTGCAGGTGTTCCCATTATCGAAAAAGATGGATCAGTGTGTCACACGTCGAGGTGTGCCACGCCTTGTCCCCTTACAGGGAAGGAGTAGGCATGGCACCCGAAATAAAGACAGACATTAGGCATAAAAGCGGATTGTTAGGTCACCTGATTTGATTTCTAAGGGAAACTGGGGTATAAATATATTTATTTTAATGCATGCTCTTCTTTGCCATAGAACCTCATCATAGATTTTGAAATTTCCTAAACAATCTGTAAATATTATATGTAATTAATATGTAGCTCTACAGTATGTATAAATGTATATATTTGTTTGTGTACATAGTTGTTTGTTTGTGTGAATCAGTAAACGAGAAAGTGAGAAGGCTGAAGGCTGAATATCGGCCCTGCCTCAAACTGCGTCTGGACACGAACCCTGCCCCAGGCATTTGAAACAATGAAAATATCAGAAATTCTGTTTTAGCATTTTGTAAGCTGTTGATTGTTAAATAATTAAACTGACTAAATTTCTAAAAATTCTGAAAAATGGTTGAAAATTTGATTATTCTTGTGCATATTTTTGGAGCAAAATAAAACTATATTAGGAGAGGATCGACCTGTTTTTTCAATGTTGAAGAGGATCAGGTTTATGGTCTTGAATGAAGTTACAACTTATGCAAACAATTCGTGAGCTTTCGCGACATATAGTCGCATCATCAAGGCCTGTATTGATCAAAAAACATCGATACATTAAACTTTGGAATTAACATTTTTTTTAACAAATTTATAAATCTTTTATGAACCAATTAAACTATATTAAATTATTTGTATAAAAATACATAACTTTTTTATATTTATATATTCAAGTTTACTTACTTACTTACACTACTGCTGAATTATGTTACATATTTGAGAAAAAGACAACGATTTTTATTCATTTCACAGAACATTTGGACCATTGTGTGCTTTTTGGCTAGATTCTACAAACACAAGAAAACAACAAGAAAAAGAAAATAAGTGGTAAGTTAACCTCTTTTTGTGACGAACAAAGGAAAAAACCCATGAGGGTCATGTTTTAAGGTGTTTTTTTCTCACTTTCTTTTTACCTTCGATCGTAGTTATGGTTTTTTTTATGTTAATGGAATAGTTCTTTTGGAGTAAAGTTGATTAGATGAAATTTAAATTAAATAGTTTGTCTCCGTCGAGGACCCTCTGTCCACGAACAAAATTAAAAGAAAGGTAAACCAGGGAGAGGTTGTAGTTATTACAATACAAAAATTACTACTAAAGCACATAATGGTCCAAATGTTCTATGACATGGAGAAAACTAGTTGTCATTCTCAAATATGTAACATATAATTCAGCAGGAGTGTAAATAAACTTGAATATATAAATGTATGTAAAACAAAATTGTAATTCCAAAGTTGTATCGATGTTTTTTTATCAATATACGCCCTGATAATGCGACTGTATGTCGCGAAAGTTCGGCGAATTGTTTGCATAAGTTTGTAACATCATTCAAGACCATAAACTTGATCCTCTTCAACATCAAAATAAAACTATGGTACGTACATATTTTAAATTGCATTATTCTAAAGTTTGTTTTACTTTTTTAATTTTAGTTTGATTTTTTAATGGAAAATCATTTTAAATATAAGCCAAAAACACTCTAAATGCAATTTTGAATTATTTCATCTTATATAAGCATAAATTTCAAAATGACATTCATTATAAGCACTTAATTTCACTATCTCCAACATGCTTTGTAATTGTTCCTAATTATTTTACAAATTTACTTTCGCTTGAGAAATTTGTTGATTTCCTTAGTTACAGCTGCATGTAAACAAAAGTTAGACATGAAAACAACAGTAGGTGAATAGAATGCTCAACTACCTTATAAAGAACCTTTGAAATGTCTGCTACATAAACTACATAGTGAATTAAAATGTGTTATTAATATACTAACATTGAAATATCATTCTCACTTTAATAGAAACTTAAATCGTATAAATTGATTATGTGTAAATGTTCAAAAATGCTAACTTAAATAAAATGTTCGTAATTAAATATAAAGTTTATTTGTATGTTAGAGATATTATATCATTATAAAGTTTTTCAACGCTGGGTTTTCTTTTCTCAGAAAGTTTCTTCGAAAGGTATAAAGATGTTAAGTGAGAATTAAACTTATGGTTTGTGCCTAGGGTTGATTTGTAATCGAATTGACAGTTGCCTCAATGAGCTATTATCCTCGTAATTTATAAGAGCTTTCAAATATCGCGTCTTTTTTTTTCTGTAAGCAAGACACGAAACTTTGTACTGATTTATGTTCAAACGGAAAAAAGTACGGCCGTGTCCTGTTTTTTATTCGTTTTCGATGGTGCAAACTCTTTATAATTTGAAATCAGAGGAGGGGAGCTTCATATTAAATTTCAATTTTATGGCCGGCTTGGAGGCTCAAGCCAAATATTTTTGCACTTGTCGTTAATATAATCCAATTTTACCACACGTTTACCTTTTTTATCTCACTCGAAATTTGAAGTATTTACACCCAAATTATATCAAAAAGTTGAGTGCAATAATCTTGTCAACGTATAAATAGCGTAATAGAAAATTGACTTGTTTTAACATTGAAAAAGATATCAAAAATAATTTTAAGTTAAGTTTAATTAAAAAATACTTAAGAAATTTTTACGAATTATTCAATTTGATAATATTTCTGTAAGCCTTTTGTTTCGAAATGAAGTTAATTGGAAAGGTTCAATTTTCTGATAAAACCTATTTTTATTGGAATTTTAATCAAACATGAACTCTCCGTATTTTACAAGAAATTAATATCTGTTTACGTAAAAATTAAAAATAAAATCACGATTCGAGTCGATGGGACTTTATAGGCTCTCCCACACTGTACGCTCATGCTTATAAATTCTTTCAATCATACAAAATGTTAAATAGAAATATTGATTATTTACAATAAATATATACAACTAGCTTTATAACCCGGCGTTGCCCAGTGGGGTATTAAAAAGTGTTATTTAACTTTTTTTTTTTTTTTGACAGGGGCTTCCGACATCTAGGTCATTTCAGCCCTCAACTACGTCTAATCCATTATTGTTATGTATTTTCAGTATACATATTGCTTTTATAGAATTCAAGTTGGGAGTCCACAGATTTTCTGTCCGGTAAAGCCATTCTAATGAAAAATGCTTGCAGCTCATTGACAATTTGTGCAGATAATATTGTCATATTGAATGAATGAGCGTGGTCATTTTCTTCCCTTCTATTCAATGTTCCTCGTCGCCATAAATATAAAACAAGTATTATCGCATTGTTGTACCCATGCTGAATTGGGTGTAAGGATTTAGTATTACAAAAAAAAAAAAAAAGAAAAGCTAAATGGGAGCTTTTTATTTTCAATGCTAAAATATAGCCTAGTATGTGTGAAAAAGATTGAAAACGATTGCCTCCAAAGGAATAATTTTTTATGCAAATAAAAGAGTTGAAAGAGTTTTTCAAAATTGTTCTTTCTTATGGAGAATACGATTATAAAAAAGTTCTTTAAGAAAAGAAAGCTCCTAGTTGGTGGAGCGAAGAAACCTTGTTACATATTTTTGTACCACTTCCTCAAAGGCGTAGACTTTATTTTTCTCTCTTTTTTTATTTTTATAAATGATCAGATCAAAGAGTAACTGGCCCCTTTCACTTTATGTTGTGTAGCCCCACTGGTACCAACTCTTTGATCTTGGATATCCAAAGTATGCAGATCTCGGTCTACTTCTTCCATTGTGTTTCGAGGCCAATATAACTTGCCCTTTCGTTTTCCTCATCCCTCTCACAATAGTTAATCTACGATGTAAATTATAGGATAAAACCACTTGGGAAAAAAGAATATTTTTTGTCTTTCGGTGTGACATGATCAGCTTCCATAATTACCAATTTTAATAAGACATTACGTGTGGTTTTATCATATTAAAACATTCTACCACATTCTTTTTCATTTTACTAATTTCATTGTTCTGCAGTTATGTATTGTGTGCAATGATTCTTTTTTTAAGGAAATGCTGTGAAAAAATCTTCGTTTGAAACGTTGCATAGATTTTGGTGCTATTAAAAAGGGCGATTGAATACACGTACGACAAAGTTCGTCTGGTGCTTCTATACCTCAACTGCAAAAAAAAAGATCATGCAAACTATGTTCCGACTCTCAACTCTTTCGTAAATAGTTAAATAATTTTATGGATTTTTTCAATATCTACAGTTCTTGCCAGAAGTCTACTCGTAGCTCTTGAACTGTCCATTTCTGAGGAAATCCTAAAAAGCATTGAAAAGTCGGTTAATTAGAGAAAAAAAGACGCCGTTCTAGTACTTTCAATTTAATTTTTTGGAAAAAAAAGCACTAGATAATTTCCAATTCAAATTTATCAAATTCAAAAACTGCTAAATTTAAATTAAATTTAAAAAAAAAATAAATTTACAACCTAAAAAATTCACGGTAGAGCTTGGCATAATTCGTAACTTGTGTGTTCAAGAAGCCAGCGGTATACACTTTTTTTAATTACATCGAAGCAAAATGTAAAAATTTTATGCTAAATGGCAAAAGTGGAGACGGCGTGAAAAATGGTGAGTTAGGTCAATTTTGTAGTTTAAGTTTTGTCCTGGACAAAATTTATTTCACAACGTAACTTAATAAAAAAAAAACACAAAACAAACAATATTGTAATTAACAAGTACATTTATCATAACATATTTTTTAAATTATTTTATTTGTACCCTATGAATAAAATATTAGTATATAATTATTACAAACACAATATGTTTTTGTCCTGAATAAAATTTATTTCTAACGTAATTTAATAAAAAACACAAAACAAACAATATTGTTATTACATTATGTTTTTTCCTGGATAAAATTTATTTCCTAACGTAACTTAATAAAAAAAACACAAAACAAACATTGTCCTGGGTAAAATTTATTTCCCAACGTAACTTAATAAAAAACACAAAACAAAAACAATATTGTTATAACAAGTTCATTTATCATAACATATTTTTTAAATTATTTTATTTGTACCCTATGAATATTAGTATATAATTATTACAAACACAATATGTTTTTGTCCTGGATAAAATTTATTTCCCAACGTAACTTAATAAAAAAAACACAAAACAAAGAATATTGTTATTCATAAGTATTACAATTAATTAAGGTTTTTAGTTGAGATAAAAACCTTAATTAATTGTAATATATTAATTGGTCAAGCGGACCACGAAATTAGTGAATTTAAACCATAAGTACATTCATCAACATATATTTTAAATTGTTGTTTTTCACACCCGGAAGACAGATGCCATGAGAAACCTGGCACTCAGTACGTGGAGCTTTAACGATTTGTCTGAGGATTGGAGGGATTGGGTGTTGGATGCCTTGGTAAACCCCCACAGTTCCACTCCGTATATCCAAAATTGTCGTAGTAAAGTCTTATACAAGGTTAGTTTAATGTGGACAGTCAAGACGCATTTCAGTCTTAGAAGTATTCGTAGTTATCCAAGTCTTCTGTTAAGATGTTCTCTTAAGTCTTGTGTGGGGATTCCCGTCAGTCTGCTGTCTAAGTTTAGGCCTAAGTGCTTAACTGTAGAAATCAGTATCTCTTTGTTGTTGTTGTTGCACAGTGTAGGACAAAAGTGTTTGTTTGTTTTTTTCAATGCGAATGTACACTGCACACAATTTTCATCAATTAGTCTTGTCTTCTACTGTCTGATCCAGCGTTCGATATTCTTGGATAGTGGAAGCAGTGGAAGAAGTTTGGAAAAGATACTAGTTAGAGGATAAAATAGCAGTATCGTCCGCGTAGGTGCTATTAGGGTTTATATGTCAGTAATATAAACGACATAAAGAATTGGACCAAGGATGCTTCCTTGTGGTACGCAGATTTGTATTTTTCGCACTTCTGGGAACTCATTACCTCATCTCCCTCTGCAGCAACGGTCGGATAGATAGAATTTCATGATAAGGTAAAAAGTAGTAGGTAAGAAACATTTAAGACAACAAAAAATATAACAATATGTACATTATCACTGCAAAAGCTAATTTTTTCCATGGAAACTGCTTATGGATCAATTTCATTCGTTGCTTACCTTCCACCCTTTTTCCTTTATATAGAAATGATTTATTAATTTGTACGTTCAGCCCCTTGCCTTTTGCAAGAGTTAAATCATGAACCAAGTCACTCAGCAGTAACTCATTTCAAGGGTTTCGTTTTTGCGTTTGACGTTGTTTCCCATTCCCGAGTAATAAAAAACGAGGGGCAAAAGAGGACGGGGGAATTAATTTAAAAATCAAAAACACATAGCCTTGCATGCAATGATTTTCCTGTTTCAATTATTTTTTTTACCCAATTAAATAAGACATGCGACCATTCCTTCTTTGTCGACAGGTTTTAATTGAAAAAAAAGAGCTAATGCTTTTAGTGACATTTTATCTCAAAAATTTAAAACAAAGCGTGAGAACAAAAAAAATCAATATTGGTACATGGTGTTATAACAACTAGGCAATATTTGTCTGGATATTTTATTTAATTAAAAATAACATTTTAAATTCAATGTAAGGTTTTAAGTGACCGTTACTAGATTATTATTTGGAGGTCGTGAAATGCGGTCTGGTGTGAAGTAAAGGCACCATTTTCTTTATTGTGCCAACGTTTCGATCTTTATTGAGATCATCGTCAGAGCTGGGTTTTATAAACATTGTTTAAATTTTACAAATATATTTAGGATGTGAAAAAAACGAATTTATACAATGCACGAAAATTTTAGATTAAAAAAATGAATTTATACAATGCTAGAAAATTTCAGATAAAAAGAAATTAATTTATACAAAGCTACAATAAAAGAAAAAGAAGAAAACCAAGTCTAAAGTAGATGTATAGTACCGACCACGATGTAATCAAATTATCTGGAAAGTAATTGGCAGGCAATACTCAATAAAACTTGAAAACAATTTAAATAAAATTTGATCATAAAATTAACATTACTTCCTGACTAAAGCAATGCCATATGAGACACATTTCTTTTAAATTATATTTATAACAAATCACTGTTTAAATGTTACTTTTGTATAATCTCCTGTGTTAGAGTGGTTCAATAGTTCAATAGTTCTGTTCTAAAACTAAGCGATACAATCGTGAAATATGTAATAATTGTACATCCGTGTTAATTGTTATAGAAGGCCAGGTATTCAATTTTCAATTCTTTTATGAGCTCTGGTTTTTCATTAAAATTCAAAGCGACTTGGCTAAGCAAAACGTCGTTTGCGCAAACAAACCCAGGGAGCGTGGTTGGTTGACAATTAAAGGCTACCCTTTCTCACTCTCAATCCGGGCTGAGCCACTTCCTCTCGCCCAGTGGTTAATACATATTTAAACCTGTGAGTCACACATGTAGGACACAGATTCTACATGCTTTTTTCACTTTTTTTCTCTTCCTTTTTTATCTCGCTTTCGTTTTATTACATTGTTCTCTTCCATATGTATGTATGCATATACCTCGTTTGCACGTCGGGTTTTTGATTTCTCTTCACTTGTTGTTACCTTATGTTAACATCATCAGTATTGATTTCTCTTGTAGTAAATCCACATTAACCGTTCATGTATATTTATAAAACGTATAAAAGCACTTTACAAGTCGCTACTTGTTCTTGTACCCTAAAATACTTACGTAAATAAAAAAATTTACCAATTTATAACAACCCAAAACCTTTAAAGGCTTATAGCAAAGAAGTTTGTTTTAGAAAATTAGAAAAACAGGAAATCGTGAGGTGCGCGGTCTGGTGTGAAGTAGATTTTAGAAAAACATTTTCTTTATCGTGCCAACGTTTCGATCTTTATTGAAATCATCTTCAGGACCTGGGATTTATAAACATTGTTTGAATTTTACAAATACATGTAAGATGTGGAAAAAATTATGAATTTATACAATGCCAGAAAATTTTAGTTAAAAAAAATGAATGTATACAATGCTAGAAAAATTTAGATTTAAAAAAAGGGAGAATGAATTTATACAATGCTAAAAAAATAATATGGGAAGTTTATGGGGCCGGCAAACAGTTGAGGTCATCGCCGGCCGCTGCGCGTTTTTCTCTATTTTCTCTTACTTCGCACGTATTTTGTTTTAACTGCAGCCATTTGAGCGTCTCGATGTGGTTACTGACATATGTAGATATATGTCACATTCACTCCCCCAGAGTACTCGATATTCCTCGGGGCTGGGTTATAAGCAACCCCTTCCATTCACGCTAATAAATTACCTTTTCTCTCCAGATGTCATACACTCACCCCAGAATACTCGATATTCCTCGGGGCGGGGTTATAAGCAACCCCTTACATTCACGCTAATAAATTACCTTTTCTCTCCAGATGTCATACACTCACCCCAGAATACTCGATATTCCTCGGGGCGGGGTTATAAGCAACCCCTTCCATTCACGCTAATAAATTACCTTTACTCTCCAGATGTCATACACTCACCCCAGAATACTCGATATTCCTCGGGGCGGGGTTATAAGAAACCCCTTCCATTCACGCTAATAAATTACCTTTACTCTCCAGATGTCATACACTCACCCCAGAGTACTCGATATTCCTCGGGGCGGGGTTATAAGCAACCCCTTCCATTCACGCTAATAAATTAACTTTACTCTCCAGATGTCATACACTCACCCCAGAATACTCGATATTCCTTGGGGCGGGGTTATAAGCAACCCCTTCCATTCACGCTAATAAATTACCTTTACTCTCCAGATATCATACACTCACCCCAGAATACTCGATATTCCTCGGGGCGGGGTTATAAGCAACCCCTTCCATTCACGCTAATAAATTCCTTTACTCTCCAGATCATACACTCACCCCAGAATACTCGATATTCCTCGGGGCGGGGTTATAAGCAACCCCTTCCATTCACGCTAATAAATTCCTTTACTCTCCAGATCATACACTCACCTCAGAGTACTCGATATTCCTCGGGGCGGGGTTATAAGAAAGTTGATTTGTAAAAATAATTTTCGATAATTTAAGCAACAAGGCTTGCTTTGTAAACTGACAAACGTCCTCCCTCATGCGTACTCATACTTTTTTTATTTAGACTAGATTTATTTGGATCGATTTTGCCGAATATATTTGAAATGACTGAATTTAGTCCCGTCCGGGAACTACAACAAATGAATGAATTAACAGTATGGTTCACAAACTGGAGCATGCAAAGAAACTTAACGAGAAGCGTACAGATTAAATCTTACTCTGGGTAAAATTATCTGTCGCCCAGTGAATATATATGGTACCCCACAGCCACCACAGACCTTGTGCCTTATCTTGGACTTTTCAAGTATAAAGACTATCTTGGAATCCCCACTCAAGACTAAAAAGACGAGAAACAAACCGACGTTATAAATTGTTAAAACGACTGCTTGACTCACAGTCAAAATTAGACATTGGAAATAAACTTTTCATTTACAAGGCGAAAGATTTCTTTGGGCATGTGGTTGTGAAGTGTGGAACTCAACCAATAATTTCAATTCTCAACGTCTCCAACCAATTACATTAATGAAATTAAACATGTTCCTTTTTATGGTTCAAATCATACTGTTTATAAAGACCTATATATCCTGTTTGCATGACCTCATCAAAAACCCGCTACATAAAATTTCATCGATCATTAAGCAACTGCGATAATCTCGAGGTCTTCTCAGTAAGTGAAGATCGGCTAGATTTCAGTGTAAAGAACTGTTATCATGGGCAACTTCATCTACAAGTGACTCAAACGACAAATTCAATATATACATAAAATATTTGCTTAATATTTGTTTAGGCTGGATACTAAAATAAAATTTAAATAAAGGAAAAACGTATGATTTGGCGTGGACTGTATGAAAAAAGGAATCACTCACTGAAGGTCGTAGCGTTGGGGCCCCGTTGCTACGCCGTAGAACCTGTAGTGTAAGAGGTGAAGAATGGGATGGGAAATTTGGGAAATGTTAAAGGAAAATTGAAGGGAAATAAAAGAATTGCTCACGAGAGCGGTTTTTTTTTAAAGAAAAAGAGAGGTGAGGAGATAAGGTTTTTCGTTCGCAATATATTCGTACTGGGAGACTGAGAAATTAGAACAGCAGGAAAAATGGCGAAGGGAGAGGTTGAGGAGAGGACTAAAAGAGTGAAGGTGCAGGGCTTCTACTTCTAATTTCTATGGAATTTCCCGTTTAATTGCTATTTAAGATAGTTTTGTTTTCAAATGAAAAGAGGTTTTGTTCCGAAAAAATATCAACTTCAGGAACTTTACTTCTGTTGAACTAATCGCCTCTATACCGAGTTTAAGTAAGGACTCTAATTGTTAATTAGAGCTTTTAAAAATATTGAATGTTATGTTTTGGCAACAACTTCAATTTTATGAGCCTGAGAGCCGATGCTTTGGTTTTAGCTTGGATTATAATATGAAGAAGTGAAAAGTGGAAAAACACCTCCAAGGCGGAAATTGGCGTTGTGTTCACGGCTCCAGTGACACTAAGGCATGTCTCTCTTTGAGTGCTACTTAATAGCATAATCGAATTTCCTGAAAAACCATTGACTCAAATGTCAACATTGGTCTTTTGGCAAAAGGTGGGAGCCATAGGGTCATTTTGAGGTTTAATCTCCAGCTTTTAGCACAGAATTCTCCCCCAGGCAATGTATGGTTGCAGATGGTTGCTCATTTATAAGCCTGTGTGCCACTGTTCTGGCTTCACCTTGTATGAAAGTATGAAGGCAAAGACGCAAGAAAAACAGTCCCTGTACCACTGTAAACATGGAGAAATGACGAAACGAGTTTAATTGACCAATCCAGCGAGGATAGTCAAACCACCGCGATAGGTAATGGCCAAATTACAAATAGCAAACTCACTTTAAAAAATGTATGATAAAAAGATATATAAATTTTTTATATAAAAACTTTATATACAGTCATAAATGAATAAAGAATTAAATAGTCGGGATTTATGAAGGTAATTTGTCAGCTTTATCGTTATGTCTGTTGTGTCGGATTATGCAATTCAAAAATTAATAAAACAAGTTTATTGCCTGCTATAGTTCATTTTCATCCTTACAACTCAAAATTAAGTTTTTATGGCAATAGCCACTGATAAAAAACATTAACTTATTCTAATAGCGGCCAAAGCGAATTCTCTCTGAATTACCAATTTAGATTGTCCTGTATTTCAATTTCAAATCTTCTTAAGGAGTCCTTTGAGTGAATCGATTGTAAGGAAAGATGTTAGGGGCAAATGAGACTTACGAATTCACCGTGGGAGCGTCTGCATAATTAATAAACTGCAAACGCTGGATTTCCTTATTTAACAGTTTGGCAGCAGATGCAGGATAAGGCGAGTACAGTCGATTTTTAAGAATATTTTATAAGAAAGTTATAGTTATTTAAGTTTTGAATCGAGGTTTTATCAGTGGAAGTTTTTAACATTTCAAACAATTATCTGTCGTTGTTTTGGGTGTGTGTGTGTTTTTTCTTATTGACTATTCTTTTGTCCAGCAAATATTTGCTTAACCAGTAGATTTACTTAACAATACCATTTCATTACTTATTCCCTAACAATGTTTGATCCTCCATGGTTAGTACGTCATAGAAAAACTTGGCTGTTAAAAGATTTCAACTAAAAAAATGCCCGTCGAAAAATCTTCGTATTCTTCAACTTCGATAATTGTCATCCGGGGCTGGAAACAGCCGTTTATAGATTCAACATTGAGGAAGACCCGTTTAATTGATGGATCCGATTGAGTTGAACGGGGCACAAGTTTTGCAAAGTGGAACAGTTAGGGAATTTGCAATAGCCTCCACAGCCCCCCTATAGACCCATCCCGCTGATGGACTATCGATTTTTTGAAACGGCAAGACTGGAGATTTTTAATTTTACCACTAGTCATTAAGCAAAAGTTGTAAAATCAATAAAATTAACAAAAGACAATGACAGATTATTATAATAAGATTAATGAATTTTTTATACTACACGACTACATCTGATTGCAATAAAAAAGTTCTCTACATCTACATTATTATTACATATTATATCGAAAACTTTCAAATGAAAAAGAATATTTTCACACAAAAACCTATCAAGTAATCATCCATGTTGTAAATATTTTTCTAAAACAATTATATATATTTATTTACATACATTGTAAATACTCAGATTCAAACGACTTTACTTTATAATTGTAATTTTTCTGACAAAAAAGTGGGAAAGTTCTGACGAAGAACTATGAACTGTATGTTTTCACTTGTTTTCATTTTAATTATACATAGAATTTAATAGTTATAAAGATTATCATACGTTAATCACAAATGTATTTTATTTTTGATTTATCTATTAAAAATAAATATTTTTCAGCTGAAATTGAGAACTCAAGTCACAAGATTTTGTTTAAATTATGGACAATCTGATGCCTTTTTTCCAATTTTACGACTTTTTTTCCTACGACAGTATTTCAACTACTAGGTTGAACCCTCGGAGTGCTGGTGTTTTTGAAGAAAAGTTCATTTGAGTTCGATTGCAGGGCCGCTGTATTCGAACCTGGGACCTTTACCTTACAAAGATGAGCACCTAAACCGTTGCGGCACCGACGCCCCTCTTATGTTTTTGACATTCTAAAAGAAGAATTTAAAAAAAAAAATTTATTAACTTAATATAAATGTAGCAATATGAACACATTTTTAATTTTATTTTTAAGTGCAAAAGGCAATAGGGTTTACATAAATCGGTTTTCCTGTTCATTTAACTATTTCAAGATGTTTTAATATTAAATGAGGAGATAAAACGGTAAAAACCACTTTCACTCAATATAAAATAATAATGTTAAGTAATTTAAACAAATGGTGTTTTTTCAACGGTGACATTTGTGGAATCTAGTCAGAAAACCTTTGATGTAAAGAAAAAATTCAAAAAATCGTGACATCATATAAATGATTTCTATTTAAAAAAAGCACTTTTCCGACATCACCGTCTCTTCAAAAAAACCACCCGAAGAATAGAACAGTTTTTAAATAATTTCGCATCTGCGGCTTACAGTATCCGTCTGTGTCGGGGAGAATAATGAAAAATGGTTTTTGTTTATTCTCTACGTGTCATTTCAAAAGTTAGAGGTTAAGAGACACTTGAAATATTACAACCGGTGTGATATATTGCCAAATCAAGTATTTATAATCTAAATTATCACAAAGTATCACCTGACAAACTCCTTCCTTTAACAGTCTAATCGATTAGATGTTTGATTGAATGTCTGGCATTTATTTGTATTGGTAAGAGATAACCATTCTTAACGCAACGAAAAATAGATATGTTTCAAAATAAAAAAATATCTATTAAAAATTGATCTTTCAATAATGCTTTCCTGGTGATGGCCTAGTCGTTCGATACTCGTTTTTGTCACGGTAGCTGTTCTGGGTTCGAATCTGGGCCCAGCCATGAATTTCTAATTGGAGATATTAGCTGATGTTCAATTTTAACACACCACTCAATTTATTCTTAAAATTGCATCCATTATCATTCTACTTACTTACAGGTAATTGGGAGCTATCGTTGACCAAATAAACAGTAAATATTCAAATTCAGTATCAAATATTCAACTTATTTTACTTGATGTTAACATCAATCCTTCATTATTCATGTGCCAGATTTGTAAAAAAATTTTGATTGTTATTTTTAGGGACTCTAGTCCCAGAATAAAGTATTCTCTCTCTCTCTCTCTCTCTCTCTCTCTCTCTCTCTCTCTTTCTCTCTCTCTCTCTCTCTCTCTCTGCTTTGCTTGCTCAAAAAGTAGCATTACGCCTTTCCATTCTGCGACACCTAAAGAGTGCTTTCAGTTAATCTTTTTCAATCATTAATTTTATTTGACATTATTCTTATTATTAAACCTTTTTCAATGTCTTCGGTCAGGTATTTGAGTGAGTATAACAGTGTTAGGGTTAAAACATTATTAGGGGAAGGATACAACCAGCGCGAAGTCGCCGTCGCCAGGAAAATGAGTGAGGGAAAAGGTGGGGACGCTTCAGAGAAACAGGACTTCTCACTAGGTAGCCAGGAAAGTTCGACGATCTAGGCCTACATACTAAAGAGACGAAAGATTCATCCGTCATCAGGCTCTAGGAAACCGCAGAATTAAGGGAATTGAGATACGAAATCTGATAAGACAGGTCCGAAATATTTCGATTTCCCCCAGGACTGTAAGAAGAAGGTTCAATGAAAATAACCTCAGGGACTGGCACTCGGATTTCTTAGACTTCCGCACCGAATTGGTTTTTGTGCGAGGAAGATCTCTCCCTTCACAGGGGCACTTACAAAACTTAATCGAAGAATTGCAGTGCCATTTGCCCCCCCCCCACATAGGTGAGAGATCCTTGCTATTGCAGGATAATGCCAGGCCCCAATAGAACACATAATGTGAATGACTACCTGAATGAGGATGGAATTAAGTGCTTGGTATGTCCAACTCGAAGTTGAGATTTGAACTCAATCAAACACATTTGGGACTAACTTAAGAGACGAGTACGACGGCGAAACCCAGGTCCTGACATCACAGAAAAGTTGGAAACGGCTGTTCTTGATTTGGGAAAGAATTAGATAATAAACATTTTCTTTATAAATGTTCTTTTTAACAACCAAATCTATTTTTGGTATGCAAAATGTGAATAAGCCTAAATTAATTAAAATTTAAGGGAGGTGCGTTTATTTACTCCATCACAGTGTATAAAAGATATTGTAAAGCAGTTTAAGCCTTTCGTCAGTGACAACCAACGGGCGTCGTTAAAGCCCTCATTTAACACAGAAATTACATCACTTATTTAAAATAAAGCTTTTCGCCAAGTTTAAAGATTAAAAGTTAATTTTACCATAATCCATATTTGCTTAATTGTCATAATAATTATTCCAATTATTTTTCTTTTTATCTAAGGTTTTTGGTCACAATGAAAATTAAGTGCCACGAGCAGGATTCGAACCCACGACCTTTGGCTATTTTAAAGGTTAACGGTTAATTTTACTGGTCTAATCACTCTTCAAAGTTTATTTCCCAACATATTTTTATACCACGGAAATTTATTATTAGAGTTGTTTTGTTTTTAAACTAGTTTTTCAGTTTTCTTTCATACCGTTCGGGAGCATAGTAAAGTCATGCTAAAGTCGGTATTTATTTATTTTCTTTCTCGAGCTCTTCTACCGTTTTCTTATAACTCAACCCTTCCAGCTATTTAATGCGAAGTCTGTTTACTTTGGCGCCATTTCCTCTTGAAGTCTACGGGGTAATGAATTATATACGCGGTCGCTTCCGTTCAATTTAGTGTTCAGTACTGGGTCTGTTAAAAAAGTTGTATTTTTATATCCGATCGACCTAGCCCTAACTCTCACGAGATTTGGACTCTGATTTATCCTAAAGATCTATTATATACGGTTTTGCCATGATTGTCGAAATAACAAACATACAGAAATACGTGCGTGTGTGTGTGTATGTCTCTCTCTCTGCTCTCTCTCTCTCTCACTCTCTCTCTCTCTCTCTCTCTCTCACTCTCTCTCTCTCTCTCTCTGCTCTCTCTGTGGTGTTTGATGACCGTTAGTTAATAATTATTTGGAGATCAAGAGATGCGGTCTCGTGTGCCGTAGGTAAAACAAAACAAACAAACCTAACTTTTTAGAAATGGTTTACATCAATAGGGATAAACACAGAACAGACACATGTAAACCCAGTCGCATCACACAAAACATATTATATAACATATAAAACAATCATCACATTCCACACATAAAACATTTCTACATAGTCTAATTCTTGGACAATTTCTTTTTTTTCTTTTCTTTCCCTAATTATCCCTGTCTCTATAATCCTGAAAGGCTAATCAGGCCGAACGATTTTCCCAATGTCGGCTCCTTTCGCCTCAAAGAAGCCGACTCCTCATATAAAAATGTCTTTCTGTCCCGACTTCTTTCTCCACTCCTTCAAAATCCAACGTATATAAACATAAAACATCAATATCTCAACACGACACAATAGAATGACACATCTACACAGAAAACAAACACTTTGTCGCCTCTTTTCACCTCAAAGAAGCCGACGCCTTATACAAAAATGTCTTTTCTATACCGACATCCTTCCCCACCCCTTCAAAATCCAACGTATATAAACACAAAATAGCAAAATCTTACTGGCACTCTCGACAAGTCACACAAGAATGACACAATTACACAGAAGACAAATACTTTGAGTGAGTAGAAATACTTTGATTGAATATATTAAGACAAATATATTTTGCATTGTATAAATTCACTTTTCCACATCCAAATGTAATTGTTATATGTAAACAATGTTTTTAAATCCCAGGCCCTGAAGATGATCTCAATAAAGATCGAAACGTCGGCACGATAAAGAAAATGTTTCTCTGAAACCTACATCACACCAGACCGCATCTCATGATTTCTAAATAAATACAGAAAACAAACACTTTCAGTGAGTACAAATACTTTGATTGATCTTAAATTTCTGGCATTGTATAAATTCAATTTTTTTCACATCCTACTTGTATTTGTATAATTTAAACAATTTTTATAAATCACAGGCTCTAAAGATAATCTGAATAAAGATCGAAACGTTGGCACGATAGAGAAAATGTTTTTCTAAACCCTATATCACACCAGACCGCATCTCACGATCTTCAAACAATTAATACAGAAATACATCTGTCAGACGAAAAAGTGAGTATAAACAAAGAAAAAAATATCAAAAACGACCAAACTACTGCTTGCTTTCGCTTAAAACGTTTGAATTTTGAAATATTTGCTGTTCAACCTATTGCTATTTGATATAAATTTAATAATTATTCAGAAATCGTGAGATGCGGTCTGGTGTGATGTAGGTTTCCAAAAAAACATTTTCTTTATCGTGCCAACGTTTCGATCTTTATTGAGATCATCTTCAGGGCCTGGGATTTACAAACATTGTTTACATTTAACAAATACATTTAGGATATGAAAAAGTAAATTTATACAATGCAAAATATATTTTTTTTTAAATTCAATCAAAGTATTTCTACTCACTCAAAGTGTTTGTCTTCTGTGTAATTGTGCCATTCTTACGTGTCGTGTTGAGAGTGCCAGTGAGATATTGCTGTTTTAGGTTTATATATGTTGGATTTTGAAGGGGTGGGGAAAGAAGTCGGTGTAGAAAAGACATTTTTGTATAAGCCGTCGGCTTCTTTGAGGTGAAAAGACCGTCTTTTTTATACCGACCGTCACTAATCACCACACATATAAATTCAATATTAATTAGTTTAAGAAAAGTTAAGTAAATAAAGCAAATCTCTATAGCTTTAAAAGCTAACATTAATATTTCACATTTTTCCTATACTCTTTTATTTATACAAACGTTTTTACTAAAACCAACCATTAATTTTACAATGATATTATTAATTAATATTATCATAAAATTATTTTTTCTTTCTTTATATCATTCTTTATGATGTTTATGTTTATGTATAGGCACTAACTTATATACGATATATAATATATTTAAAAAACTCATTTCAACCACACTATTAAATTAGAATAAAAACAGCATTTAAAATGTAAACCCTTTAGAGAATAAATCATTAGCCGGAAATAAGAAATTTAATATTACTCAACAAATAATAAATTAATTATTTTGGTTGCGAAAGTCATTTCCGCCCCTGCCGCACCTTCCTCCACCCTCCTGGGAGCGAAGGGCGAACCTACTTTAATTAAGATATAGTAGTAAATTAAATGGTCACACCGGTCAACCATCCAATCTCGATCATAGAAGAAATAACGATGGGATGAGGAAAAAATACAATTAAATCCTATAAATTACTGTTATCAGATTGTATATTTCTCGGCCTCCCACCAGTTATTTCAATAGGGGCCCTCTAGGGAAATTTAGCGGACCGCAACTCCCCAGAATTTCCTTCCAATGAATTTCAACGTTCACGGAAATAAAACGTAAGTCGTTCCACCAAAAGATCAATGGCCGCAAATATATTATTTTAATTAAAAACACAACTTTTCAGTAACTAAGGTGTTTTTTTGTACATTTACTTACTGTAACTAGCAAGAATATACTAAGTTTCATTGTAAGGGTTGTAAATTTCAACTAAAGTGTTGATTCTGAACTAACTATGTTCATACAGAGCGAATCCTTGCAATAAGTTTTAGAAACTTAGAAGATAAAGCATTAATAGCTGAAAGGTCAATATTGATTCTATAAAGCTTATATTTGCTCCTAATCCCTTCAGGAGAATAAATTTGAATAAAAGTACAACACGCTGGAGTTTAACGAGTGTAGTATTAGTATGTAAGAACAATAACAGCATAAAAAATTACAAAAAGCATCAAAAAAACAATTCTCCGTTTTGTAGACAACACTTTTAACCTTTTATGGCCTATGTTTGTTTTTTTGAGCAAGACGAACTTAAGTAATTTTTTAAAGAGTTAAATGGAACGTTATTTGAAAAATTTTCTGCTAACTTTAAACAAAATTGCTAAAATTGGCATTGCTCTGAAGCAACTTTAGGTAAGAAACTTTGGGCTTTTGTATATACATATATGTACGATTATTTGGAGGTCGTGAGATGCGGTCTGGTGTGACGTAGGTTTTAGGAAAACATTTTCTTCATCGTGTCGACATTTCGATCTTTATTGAGATCATCTTCGGTGCTCAAAGTGTTTGTTTTCCGTGTAGATGTGTCATTCTTGTCTGTCGTGTTGAGAGTGCCCCACGACACAATAATGACACATCTATACGAAAAACACTTTGAGCCCTGAAGATGATCTCAATAAAGATCGAAACGTTGGGACGATATAGAAAATATTTTTTTAAAACCTACGTACCAGACCGCATCACGACCTCCAAATAATCATTAGGTTCACTAATTTCGTGGTCCGCTTGACCAATTAATATATTACAATTAATTAAGGTTTTTAGTTGAGATAAAAAAGTCAATGGCACGAGCGGGATTCGAACCCACGATCTTCGGCTAGATACGCCGCTGCTCTACCAATTGAGCTATCGTGACCTCGAACCACTCGGAAACCAACTTCCCATCTCAAAATTCAAAAGGTGGGGTTGAGTTGGTGTCCGAGTGGTAGAGCAGCGGCGTATCTATCCAAAGATCTTCGGTTCGAATCCCGCTCGTGCCATTGAATTTTTTATATCAACTAAAAACCTTAATTATTTGTAATAATCATTAAGTAACGGTCACTAAACACCACATATATGCAGAATGAGGGAGGAGTATAGAGTATTCGAAAACACTTGCAACCCAAAAAAAAGACGTTTTATTATTTTAAAAAAACACAACGAGGACTACACGGTATTAAGCCGACACGAGACACGACACTGAGTACTCAATACTTAAAAATTAGCTTCTCGCTCTGTCAGCTGTTCCTTTAGTTGGGTTGCCCCGCTGGGGCTAATAAATCAATGGATGGAAGCGTCCATCTTACAACTCGGCCATCCTGGAGATGTCATTCGCCCTCGAAAGCTGTTGTAATGCGCTGATTGGGTCGTCCTCGTTATCTGTGCTTTGCTCGTCTCTCTGATCAGACCAAGGTTTTATGTAGTCTGCAGAAGTGGTTTTTGCGCCAAAAATTCTACACGGACAGAAACATTGAAACAAAAAGACTGTACTTTCTCTAAACTCATGGGATTAGCTAAGCTTTAGAAAATTTGCTAAATTTGGTGTTGCCCTGAGGCAACGTTGTGCAAGAAAGTTTTAATTATATTACATAAACCTCTGACATGATTAGAAGGTAATTTTATTTATGCAAAACCATACGGTTTGAGATTTACATAATGTTATTTTTTAATATTCATTTGTATCCTGTACATGAATAATACACATTAAATATTGTTCTTAACGGCATAAAATCCCGAGCCAAATACTAATACTACGGCGAGAACTGCTGCACCCGGAGGAGACACGTGTTGGGATAAGCCAGACAATGCTGGCACTCAGTTTGTTATCGGGTTCAAGCAAAGTGGTCGTCGTTTGAGGTGACGTGGAGAGTTCTTGGGATGGGAAGTAGTGGGCCCTCTCTTCTTTGATGAAGGGAATGTTAAAGTCATTGCGGATACTGAGGCTAGACACAGTAAGGAGTTGGGAGAATTCTTCTGAAAACTTTTGATTGGAATGCTTGAATTTGTGGTATGTTAGATGGCCTGGGGTCCCCCACAGTTCCGCTCCGGAGTCCAAATAGGCCGAACTAATGTTTTGTACAGAGTTAGTTGGTTCTTTATCGTCATATCTGATTTCGGTCCTATAAGTCTTTGTAGTTCACCAAATCGTCTATTAATATATTGTCGCTTGAATATTGGGGGAAGAATAGAAATAATAAGTAAAATATCATAATAGGTCTGAATGACTGTTGGCCATTTTAATTATAATTTCAGACATATTTAATAACATCAATCAATTTTAAAACATTTTTTCTAGAGTTCTCGGTATAAATCATAGGGTATGGTATGGAATGGTAAAAAAGGATAGTAGGAAGCGGGGTTTGTGCTCCCCAGGCAGTGCAGCCTTTTGGCTTATTGTACCTTCCTAGTTACGTATTTCTGTGTAATAGACTCAATCCTTCTCCTTAGAATTATCAGGTCATTGTCTGTCGCTGCTGTTAACTTGATTCCTTAAGTTTTTTCCATACGTTAGGTTAAATCTCCATTCAGGTATTGCTTCGCATTCGATGATGATATGGGTGGCTGTTTCCTCCTCCTCATTACATAATCTGCAGATGGGATCATCGTTGTATATGCCCATGTTGAGATGTTGTCTCAGATGGCAGTGACCGGTTAGTAGTCCGACCACTCCTCTGAGTTTGGCCCTCTCCAATTGCAGCAATGATTTTGCCAGTCTTGGTGAGGGTTGTTTCATCATAAGTTTACTATGTTACGCCGCTAGAGTTTATCCACTTCTCCTTTTGTTTTGTTTGGATCCATTCTGCGATGGAGGATTCTATATTTGGTTTTGTTATCCCAATTATAGGTTCGGAGCCTATGCATGATCTTGCAGATCCTTCTCTGGCCAGACTATCTGCTTTCTCATCCCCCAAAATTACCTGTGCTCTGGCACCCGAGATATCATCAGGTTGTTGTGTTTCCCCAGGTTTTAGAGACTTTGAATACATTCACTGACTAGTTTTCATGTTATTCTTTTACATGTTAATACTTTAATGGCTGCTTGGCTGTCAGATCTTATGAGGATTTTTTTGCCAGTGTAACCTCTTTTAAGTTTTTCCTGGGCACAAGCATTGATGGCATGTATTTCTGCTTGAAAGACCGAAGTGTACTTCCCCAATGAGTTTGATTGCTCATGTTTTGGGCTTGTACAGAAAACGCCCGATCCGGTTACTTCGTTTGTATTGGAACCATCATTATATCATATACTTATGCCTTGTTTTGTTTTTCAGGAGTTATACGCACTCGGACAACAGTACCACCCCACGAAGGACCGACAGTTTCGACCACACCCGGACCTCCGGTTTTTCTGACACCAGGCCGGACGTTCAAAATCATGGCAGGGGATGACGTCGTCTTGCCCTGCCATGCGAAAAACACAGGTGAGCCACGATAATCACCAATATTCTCGAGTAATGCTAATTTTAAGTCGAGAAACGAAATTTGTCACGACTTTGATCTAAGCTGCGTGACAAAAAAAAGGATCGATTTATTAAACTTCGTCCTGTGTCGGCTTTCGGCGATTAACAAAATTTATTATGCAAAAAATTATGTTTGTAGAACCCTTGCTGCTTCTTAATCCGGAAAGAAAACGCTAGGACACGAGAAGCGTAGTCATAACAGTGTTGAGTGTTTATCTTAAATAAAAGTACAAAACAAAGGATATTTCAGTCAGAAATCTCGAATCCGCGAAACACGGCACCTTCAAAATATAAGTAAAGTGCAGATTAAGTGTGTAAGCAAACATCCATCAGTGGGAGTTTCCAAATACAAAAGATAATTTAGAATACCACATGGCGATGTAAGTAGTTTCCTTGTAAAGTAACATTGGGCTTTTTATACAGCCTCAAATCTTTGGAAACACTGTTTAATCTATTAAACTTCACGTTGATGGGATCGTGTCTTGGGTTGTAATTGACGACTACGTTTGGTTTAATGTCACTTTTGCTGCCAACCATTTGAAGAAATACGTTTCATTAAAAATAGATGGTGGTTAAATATAACTCCTTAGAATTTGAATTCATTCACAACCTCTATATTTTCACCCTGGTAAACGAAACGATCCGGAGAACTAAGTTTACCTCCTTTCCGGAACACAATGATTTTCAATTAACTAAAAGGTTCCACTGGTCAAAATACGATTCAACCAGTTTGATGTTCTTTTAAGACCCGGCTAAAACAACGATATCGTCAGCATACATCAGAACTTTTATTATTGTAGGACCTACTCGGATTCACAACCGTCGAAGGTACATCTTTCAGGAAAAAAGCGAACAATATCGGGCTCAAAAAGCAACCCTGTCGAACATCGCACTGCAACTCAAAGTACTTACGTACAAAGGAAGATGTCACCCAAAATAACTATTTATTATTAACTATTTTAACAGATTAATCAACTTTAACGAAAAACCCATATGCCCAAGTTTTAGGAACAGGTTCAAACGGTAGACGCTATCAAAACCTATTTTAAATCAATAAATAGGCACTATGCTTTTTGTTTGGGGATTAAAGAGTCTCAGGGTTATTAAGTTCGGCAAGTTTATGAGTGAATAAAACAATTAAAAAAGTTTTTTTAAATTAATCCGTAGGTGACACCGACGGACAAAATACTCTTTCTAAACGCATGTATTGATAAACTACACCGACACTAAATAGGACCAGAACTGAATACGGCGAGAACCAACGGAAACGACTAAACCAAATGTAAACATTTGCGAACTTTATTTATTACAAAGACCAAGTAGACAGCGTGTTTGGTTTTACAGTTTATGTGAGTGATCTGATATTTGTATCGGAGTTTTTTCTTCCGCGACGTTTGGAATAAATGTTAAGACGGCAAAGTTTGGAGAGGAGATTTCTCTTAGGATGAAAAACAACGATCAAGAAGAAAAATAATCCACAGTTTACCACACGACCGATAGCGGAGTTGTTCCCTGGCAATTTTAGTTCCTTTCAGAAATGCTCGGTTATATACGAATTCTCGAAACACAACTGAACGGCAAAAATTCCAAAATGCTGTTAGTTACAAGCTTATAATTATAAAGAACAATAAATACTAGTCCATAGATATATTTAGTAGATAAAATTGACCTATTAATTATATTTTTTATCTAAGGTCTTGGTTGAAAAGAAAAGTATAATTAATTAATTTTTTTACGAGGGTTCGCAATAGCAGAGGTTATATCAACCGGCACCCCTAGTGTTTTTGAAAAAAAGCCCATTTGTAAGTACGTAGTCCCTGGAATCGAACCCGGAACCTTTACCTTACAGTGATGAGCGCAATGTCAACGCCTAAACCGTTGCGACCACCGACGCCACCAAGTATAATTATTTAACATAATTGCTCGTATGAAGTCTTTTCGGAGTATCTACGGAAGAGGTAAACACAGGGAAAACTTCCTTTCGGTTTTCGCCGAGCTTTCGACAGTTTTTATACTGTCATCTTCAGGGCCTGTTTTATTATCAAATAAAAAACAATTAAAACATGAAAAAACAAATTGCACAAAAATTGAAATATCTTACTTAAACCTTAATGGGGAAATAAACGACAAGGTGTTTTGGGTACATTACGTTTTTTGGGGCTCAGCATCTAAACATTGTTTAAATTGAATAAATTAATAATTAAAAATTACAGCTAAAAATACAATAAAAATTAAAAATTAAAAACGTGGTCGAGAAAGGTTACCTAATAAAAGTCTAAAAACAAGTAAAATCTTCCTTTCTTTGTTTTTCAGGTACATGCGATCACAGTGCGTTAACGTATCTTACATTTAAATTACTATACAAAAAAACAAACCCTCTTCGACGAGAGGAACAGGGATACAATATATATATATATAATATATATACAGGGTGAATTGCTACTCGTGCTACAAACTTCTCCAGTAGATTCTTCACCCTAAAATGAACAAAAAAGTTCATATTGTCCATGGTCCGATTCTCAACCATTTCAGAGTAATTTCGCTTTTTATCGATTTTGAAAGATATCACGTCCTGGCGTCGGAAAATCGTGATATCTTTTAATCTAAACATTTCTCT